>NC_092347.1:72480011-72777511 GCF_963676685.1 Mytilus edulis
AAACAGAGAATTAAGTCGGGAACTAGAAAAAAACCTGGAAGAGAAAAATAAGTTAAGAGATGCATTACCACAGGAAGATGCATATTTAGATGAAGAAATAAAAGATTTAGAACTAAAAATAGGTAAGATATACGAACAGAAAGCTAGAGGCGCACAGGTTAGGTCAAGGGAGAAATGGGTTGAATATGGGGAAAAAAATAATGCATATTTTTTAGGTTTAGAAAAACAAAGACAGGTAAAAAAGTCGATAAATAAACTAAGTGACGAGAATGGAAATATAACAACAGACCAGGCCGATTTATTAACAAAAATTAAGCAATACTATGAAAAACTGTACAGTTCTAAATGTCAAAAAAAAGATTTAGTCGAAAATTATATTTGTGAAACTGAATTAGAAAATAATTCAAATAATGTTGACAAATCAGTTTGTGACGGAGAAGTAACAATTGAAGAATGTACTTCAGCTATTAATACAATGAAATTAAATAAAGCACCAGGGCTAGATGGTCTAACAGTTGAATTTTATCAGATGTTTTGGGAAAAAATAAGATATTTTCTAGTCAAAGTTTTAAACACTGGTAATGAAAAAGGAAGTCTATCACACTCACAACGTACTAGTATTTTGACATTATTATTCAAAAAGGGGGATCATTTATTATTAGATAATTATAGGCCAATTTCCTTACTAAATGTAGATTTAAAACTATTGTCATTTGTTCTAGCGCAACGTTTAAAAAAGATACTACCAAAAATTATTAATGAAGATCAAACAGGATATATTAAAAACAGATTTATTGGTTTTAATTTGAGACAAATTCAAGATATTATTGATTATGCGGATGCATATTCGATTGAAGGGGCAATAGTTTTTGTAGATTTTACTAAAGCTTTTGATTCTTTAGAAGGGATTTTATGTTAATCACTTTGAAACATTTTGGATTTAATGAATCTTTTATAAACTGGGTAAAAACATTATATACTGGGTTACAAACTTGTGTTATTAATAATGGATGGATTTCAGAAATATTTCATAACTCAAGAGGAATAAGGCAGGGGTGTCCCTTATCAGCTCTTCTTTTCGTTTTATCCGTGGAGATCATGGCTTTAAGACTTCGAAAAAACAGAGATATCAAAGGGTTCGTAGTTAAACTAGATAATAAAAATCACAGAATTAAAATTTCACAATTAGCTGATGATACTACTTTATTTCTCAGTAATAAGAAAGAAATCAAAGCTGCTATGAATGAAATAGAAATTTTTGGATCATTTTCTGGGTTAACTTTGAATAAAAATAAAACAGAGGGTATATGGATAGGAAAACTGAAAAATAGTAAAGATAAGGTAGCTGGGATTAATTGGACAAACTAACCAGTCAAAGCATTGGGAATATATTTTGGTCATAACAGAGAAGAATGTGAAAAATTAAACTGGGAGAATAAAATTGAGAAAATGAATAAACTATTTCATTTATGGGGGAAACGTAATTTAACTTTAATCGGGAAAATTCTTATTATAAAAACATTAGTTTTACCACTTTTTACATTTTTGGCAAGTGCCTGTACAGTTCCGGAGAAATTCAGAAAAGACATAGAAAGTAAATGTTATAAATACATCTGGGATGGTAAACCAGATAAGGTTAAAAGAAATACCATGATAAAGTCAAACGAAGAAGGGGGGTTACAAATGATCGACATACAAAGTTATTTTATGTCTCTAAAAGCATCTTGGGTAAGTAAACTAATTAGTAATGATATTTCAAACTGGAAGTTGATTCCATTAAAATATCTCAGCGTGGTTGGTATTAATTGGTTAATTTTTAAGATGAATTTTGAAAAGAAGAAAATTCTCAACTATATCAAACATATCCCTGAATTTTATAGAGAAGTATTTAAATGTTGGGTAATATCAGGCGGTGGACAAACAAAAAAACCTACCAACTTCACAGAAGTAAGGAAACAGGTAATTTGGGGGAACAAACAGATTAATTTTAAAAATAAAACTATTATTTTTGAAAATTGGATTAAGAGTAACTTGATATTTGTCAATGATATTATAGACGACACTGGCAATATATCTCAACATTTTATTTTGGATAAATTAGAATGCAAGATTAATTGGATTGCAGAAATAAATATTTTAAAAAAAGCCATTCCAAAAGACTGGCTTCAGATGTTACAGTCTGAGAGTTCTATTAAAAGTATTGTAAATATTCCTAGACAGAAACTAATCTGGAAAGGTAATTACATTGAGGCTTCAAATTTTTCAACAAATATATTATATAAGTCAATTTGTAAAGATAAAACTGAACCATCAATTGGTGTAAGCAAATGGATGCGTATTTTACAAACTAATGAAAACCTTAGTATTAACCAACTATATGTTTTCATGTTTCATTATTTAGAAGAAAATAAGTTAAAAATATATAGATGGAAACTTTTACAATTCATATTACCAACAAAACAATTATTGTTTAAATGGAAACAGACGAATGACAATCTATGTAATGTATGTAACGAAGAAGAAGATTACAACCACTTTTTTATTTCTTGTCGATTTTTAGAAAAATTTTGGAAAAGTATTCATGAGTTAATGATAAAATCAAATTTAAATTTTAGAGTATCATTAAAGCAATTAGTCTTTGGATATAAAATTTTTGACAAAAATTATTTTGGTCTGAATTATTTCCTAACAATCTTAGGTTTTTCCATATACAAATCATATTATGTATCTAATCAGAAATTGACAAAGGTAAATGTTTATCAAATTTTTGTTCGAGAATACATAAAAAGATACAACGAAAACAGAACAATGAAACTTAATCCATTACTAAAGTCACTAAAAAGAAGTTTAGACGATTGATAGAATAAAACATAATGTATTAAAATGTTGTATAATTGTATTTCAAGAAATTTATACATATTATTATAATATATACATATATACCAGCAGCTGATTGCTAACCTGGGCAATCGGTGGAATATTACAGGATGCATCAAGAAAAGCTTGGTTTCTTGGTGTAACAATGTAACAAGCATATTTGATGAATAAATATATCATGTTGTTAAAAAAAAAAAAAAATGATTTCCGTGTGCAATTATGAAGTTACTGTCCTAGTATATGTAGAACGTCATGAAATGATATTTGATTAATTTATATACCTTACATTTGAGGTAAATGTTTTTTTTTCTTTAAAAAAAAACACAATGCCAGACTGCTGATATATAAAGCAAAGGATTGTTTTCGGAGAAACACAATACATTTAAATTTATCAATAAAAAGTAAGCATTTAATGTTGAATGATCTGAATTCCAATATTCATACAGAGAGTTTTATATTTAAAAAAAAAATAAATTCAAAAAGAGGATTTATATAACATTGTGTTGCGTTTTAAAATAAAAAAAATCTAAAGATATATAAGTATTAGATTGTACCTGAAGCAGAAGAAAAACTAGTTATCCTTCAAAAACTATGTCAGTGCTATTTCATTTCATCTGTTGAAATGATCATTACCTATGTTTTATATTTAGTTAGAAATTTTTAATTGATGTTTATATTAATGTTTCATGTTCTGTCCGACTCGGCTTCTGTTAAAATCATTATTTATTTAGGTGGACGATACACATTTTATTACTAGATTTATGATGTCTGTGGTAGAGATGGGAATGTTTTCTTAACCGTCTCATGAACTTGGTGCACGTGTTAATTTTTCAATCTTTGTCAGGTTTATTCAGTCAGTTGCATTAATAAGTATGGGGTTCGTGTTGTTTATTCTTTAGTTTTCCATGTTGTGTCATGTGTACTATTGTTTTTCTGTTTGTCTTTTTCATTTTTAGCCATGGCGTTGTCAGTTTGTTTTAGATTTATGAGTTTGACTGTCCCCTTGTTATCTTTCGTCCCTCTTTAAGTAGCAGTATAACAGTGCAAAATTCAAATTAATATTTTTTGGTTATTTCACAACTTCCTTAAAATGCCGCCAGTTCGAAAAAAGCGTGTTTCCAGTAAGAAAAGTAAGAAAAGTGACACACCAGTTGTACAAAATTCCAGTAATACAGAATTGACATTTGTCGAAGTTAAAGAAAAACTAAGGAAGCAAGGCATCAGGTCTCCATCAATTTTCACCAAAGAGCAGTTATTGGAACTATTAAGTGAGAATTCAGGGCAGGATAATACAGTTATGCCCGAAATTCCAGCATTAACTCAACTTACCACCAGTTTAAACAACGTGGAGCAAACTGTTCAAAATCAAGGAACTTTAATTCAGTCGCTTTTAGTTCGAGAATCAAATATCATTAGTCAACCTGCAGTCGTTAGTGATATAAATAATGGAGTACATCATGATACAGGATCTTATCACACTGCCAAGGTTTCCTCAGGCATGTTTCCGCATGTTCAAGCAGTGGCACCGAACGTTCGGAAGCAGATTTTAGAAGGCAAGTACATTAATCTGGCTACTCTGCTTAACAATCAAGAAAACATAGAAGATTATAAAACCGTTGATGAATCTGACGGGTCCGTTCTGTTAATCAAACATCGCGATCCCCGCCTTCAAAGAAACTTGTCTATTCAAGAATTTCTAGAAGCTTTTAATATTTACAAAAATATTAATTGTGAAAAGCAAGACCGACGTATCGAATTCGATATGTATATTCAAGATGTCATTGATATCTCTGCAAGATATAAAGGTCCCGTTTTCTACGAGTATCACAAGGCTTTCGCAAATAAGGTAGCTGCTATCAAACTGACCCACGGTAAAGTTGTAGATTTGTCCATCAGAGACGAAAAACTCTATTCATCCATCACAAGTGGACAAATTATTAAGGAATGTGAAACATGCGGTAGTCTTGGGCATCTCACAGCTGTTTGTCAAACGTTACCAAGCTTTTGTCAATCGAATAATCGATCCAAACCAACTTATAATCAAACTCATTTTCAGAATGTACAAGTTGGGAGTAACGATCGTGATGATTCCAATACAGATATACGAGGACGCCTTGTTCTTTTCTTTCGTGGTCGGGAAGTGTGTAACAATTTCTTATCAGGAAAATGTTTCAAGGGGACAAAATGTTCATTCGCCCATGTCAATACTAGATCATCTAGTGGTTCTACTCCGAACAGTAGGCCGTCACAAGAACAAGCGCAGGCTAAGAATTGACTAGTGTCTACGCCTATTGATATCGATCAACTTTAAGTTGAACTTACACATTATCCAGATAAAAATTTTGTTTTTAATTTAATTAATGGACTTCGATATGGTTTTGACACAGGCATAAACGTACTACCAAGTAAATCTTTGGAATGTAAGAATTTGTTGTCTACCAAGAAATTTCCCGATGATGTTACGAAACTGGTAGATGACGAACTTCGTAAAGGATACCTTATTGGACCATTTACAAAACCTCCGTTTGATACTTATAGAATCAGTCCGATAGGTATTGTTGAAGGAAAATATTAAAAAAAAAAGAAGCGATTAATTCTAGACCTTTCGGCTTCTCACAACAAAATGAGCATCACATCATCAATGATTTAATAAATAAGGAACACTATGCATTAACCTATGTAAGAATTGACGACGCTATAAATATAATTAAGTCATTAGGAATTAAAAGTCAATTATGTAAGTGTGACGTAACCGATGCATTCAAATTAATACCCGTACATAATTCTTTATGGCGATTTTATGGATTAAAATGGAATGACATGTACTATTTTTATACTCGTTTAGCATTTGGTTGCCGTTCAATTTCCAAGATATTCGATACATTATCAGTTGCAAGATGTTGGATCTTACAAAATAATTACGGTTTGCGGCACGTGTTACATTTGTTAGACGATTTTCTCCTGATTAACAATCCTTACGTAAATACTACAAGGAATATGAACACAATGTTATATGTATTTAATAGTTTAAAGATTCCTCTCAGCGCTCATAAAACAGTTGGTCCATCTACTTCATTAGAATATCTCGGCATAATTCTTGATTCAGTGCATATGATTGCTAAATTACCTGATGAGAAGCTTGTTCGAATTAAAGATATTTTAAACAGCTATCTTAATAGACGTTCATGTACTAAGCGTGAAATTTTAAGTTTATTGGGTCATCTCAATTATGCATGTAAAGTAATTATACCAGGGATATCGTTTGTGTCGTACTTACTGACATTAGCACACTCCGTTAAAGAACTTTATCATCACGTTACAATTACAAAGGGATGTAGAGATGACATGGCAATGTGGTTTAAGGAGGCTCGCGGGTATAAGATTTTTAGAAAAAAAATAAACTTTTATTTTACATTACAAATTTTATAAATTACCTTTAGTAGTTGTTACTTTATCATATGGTACAAAAATCATTCCAAAAAATTAATTCGTGTTGACCCCAGGTGACTTTTAAAATGTCGATTTCATTGCAAAAGCTCTAAATTATCTCCCTTTGGTGCAAAAATGCCATTTTTTGGCATTAAAGTTGAAATATCTTTTTTTAACTCATCGGTGACCTATATTTTTTATTGTTGTTTTCGAATAAGCTGTACATACACTAAATAATTGTAAAATTTAAGCGATTTCTGTAATTAAGTTCTTTTTTTTATTTCAATATTACCGCTATTTCTCCTATTAGTTCAACAGAAAAAAAGGACATTAACAAAAATGTATGCTTCTTTGAAAGGTAGATTGTGAGCGTAAATGAACGGTGACCCCATTTTTTTATTTCATTTTTCTATTAAGGATAAGATAAAGTTCATTTATAGAAAAATATAGCGAAATCCTATATTAAATAAAAAATTTCATTTAGACCCGCGAGCCCCCTTAAATTCCTAAGTCAGTGGAATGGTATATTATCAGATTATTACATGGCATTTTTCATATCGCATGTATTATCAGCCCTAGGGTCAATATCAGCCCAAGAGCCGCATGGCTCGAGGGCTGATATTGACCGAGGGCTGATAATACATGCGATATGAAAAATGACATGTTATGATCTTTTTATCATATGCTTCAACAGTAGAGAAAAATAACAGATTCATATATTGATCCTTCTACGTGGTTCCCGAAAAGAAGTTGAAAGAGTAAAAAGTTCACGGACGTTGGACCCAAAATTTGATACATTCAATATGAAATCTTTCTATCATTTGCCTCAACTGAGGAAAAAAAATCATTTAAATATTGACGAATCGACAAAAAATAATTCAACAACATACATAATGAGCATTGTTTGGAAAAGTCAACTTTTTTTAAAGTAACTTTCTAAATTATGTTTCAGAAAAACTTAAAAACTGCATTTATTTAATATTTTTTTTTAATTTAATTTAATCATTTTACACAATATATTTTCCACTATTCAAATATTTATTTTGTACACTACTTTGTAATGTTTTTCACTGAAAACGTAGCATTGAGGTGTATTTTCCGGAATTTGCCGAGTATCACCGGAATGCCATGTGATAACGTTACGGAAAGGCATGTGATAACAATCGAAGCATGTGATAAACTTTTCATATCAGCCCGCTAAGCACCAATTCGAAAAATATGGAAAATACTTTAATTTAATGCTATTATCATACGGTAAAAATCATATGTTATTTAGTCTAAGTATATGATAACATTTTTTATCAGCGATAACGTTATTAATGCGTCCGATTTTCATTTATTTACGGATGCTTCATCAACAATCGGATACGGCGGTTATTTTAGAAAAAGTTGGTTTCAAGGCATTTGGCCCGACGATTTTATTCGGCCCGATGAGGAGTCTTTCTCAATGGCTTACTTAGAATTGTATCCGATTGTTATATCTGCTATTTTATGGGGGCATGAATGGTCTACTAAACGCATTCTTTTTGATTGTGATAATATGTCTAGTGTGTACATTATTAATAAGGGTCGTTCAAAGTGTAACGTAATTATGAATCTTGTACGCCGTTTAACATGGTGTGCGGCTAAATTTAATTGTGTTGTACATGCTGCACATGTACCAGGGAAAGAAAATAACATAGCAGATGCTCTTTCTGGTTACCAGATGAAGTGGTTTCCATACGCGTAGCTACGTTTACGTCAAAACGCCCGGGCGTACACTTGAATTTGGTTAAAAAAAATATTTTCATATAAATAAAAATAAAGGAATTGGTTAACAGTACATCAACATTTTAATTCTTTCTTCAATGGCTTGTAATTGCGAATAAAAGTGACGAAAATTAGTTTCATATTATTTTTGTCAAATTCTAAATCTACCGTTCTATACTCTCTCTCCTTATTTTTTTAAGCAATTCATTATGAGCTAAGATTCGATTCAGTGGCGGATCCAGAACTTTTCCTAAGGGAGGGGGGCCCGTTGACTGACCTAAGGGGGGGCCCCTGGATCCGCCTATGGATATGTGACTTTCATTTTTTGTCGAGCCATTGACATTTATGTCGCGAAAGCGAGCTATTTTGATCATAAATTTCGTCGGCAGTGCCAATATTATAACTATGTACATGCAGGTTCATTACGTAGTTTTAGTTTTAAGATATAAATAATTTTGTCAAACATTTGTGAAATTTTACGGTAGCTGGACAAAAACTGTTTATGCTCAAACGAGTATCCAGAGCATAATGACGAAATTATATATATATGATGAGTTTTCCCGTATTTTTTTTTTTTTGCCTTTACAGTCTGACGTTAAAATTTATTACATAACAATTACTTAAACCTTCGTCGAATTCACTTAAACTTCCTTGAAGTTTTTTTTTTCATGGTTAATTTCAGAAGCCATTTTTCCCGTTTCTATTTTAGTTTTAGTGCGATTTAAGTCAGACGATCTGGTCACCGTTTAGTAACATATTGCAAGCTTTCAAATACTTGTAAGATCTAGTTACGTTGTTACATCAGATCGACAGATGCAGAAGCCATCGCTTTGCTAGGTTCAATTTCAGATGAAAACACTTTTCTGCGATTGATCCATCTTGTTTTCATAAAGTAAAATAATTCTAAATGAAAGACCACGCATACTGCTTCGGTAATGATTGAAGGTTATCCACGGCTCCCTTTAATCATAGTTTAAGGTAACTGGTTTGGACGTTTACTCCAAATTAAACCAATGACCGTCATTAGATTCATTCTAAATAGATTTTAAACACAAAAATAGATTAAACATAAAAAAAATAAATTATATTGAATCTAAAAAATGTTGTTTTGGTGAGTTTTCAATGACAGGAATTTTATGACATTCTCTATTACTCTAAAACTTCCGGAGGCTTGTCCCTGCTTATCAACTTCCAGTATTTATTTTTTTGGCCTGGAACCTTTTGGGCATTCAGGCCACCGAGGTTCGGGCGTACACGTAAAAATGACCTAGCTACGCCACTGGTTTCGACAATTGGCTCCGGCCGCTTTGCCAAATCCATGCACCTGCCCTCCTCATTCCGAAATTCTGCGGAGTTAGATCAAGCAGTCGACAGCTTATGGATTAAAAGTATCAATGTGAATACCCGCAATGTTTATTCAACAGGATATAAATGTTTTATTCAATTTTGTGGCGATCATATCACTGGATTCTTCCAAGGAGCTTCAATATGTCTAAAGTTTCGGAAGATTTATTGATCTATTTCGTGGCACATTGCCAATCAGTATTAAAAGTGAAATATTCAACAATCAAATTATATCTCGCTGGAGTTCGTTTTCATGTAGTTAATTTTGAAAATGTGAATCCCCTTTGTGATATATTTGGTCATACATACCAACGCTTGCAAAATGTGTTAAATGGAGTTAAAAAATCTGAGAGTAAGCCATTACGACAAAAGTTACCAATAACGTTTAAAATTTTACAGGAAATAGTAACTTGTTTGCAATGTGGATTTTTCAATCATGATATGGATTTAACATTTCAAACAGCGTGTGTTCTGGCATTTTATGGTGTCCTTAGATGCAATGAGTTTACATGTAGAACTGTGTTTGATCCAGATTCAAATTTATGCGTTTCTGACATAAATTTCGTTTCAGAATGCAAAGTAACTGTAAATTTAAAAGCTACAAAGACAGATATATTCCGACAAGGTATTATAATTTCCTTGTTCAAGATAGAGGGCGTCGTTTGTCCGTATAAATTGCTATCCCAGCTGATGAGTGTAAGACTAAACCTAAACGCAAAGCACAATGATTCGTTTTTCGTTGAAGAAACCGGAAAACCACTTTCCCGGAACTATTTTATAAGCAAGCTGAAAACAATACTCATAGCATTAGGATATTGTGACAAGGATTATAGCGGACATTCTTTTCGATCAGGTGCGGCCACAAGTGCTAGTTCTCAAGTAATTGAGGACAGCATGATACAAACACTGGGACGTTGGAAATCAGATTGTTTTAAACGTTACATTAACTTCTAAATTGGATATTAAATCCGCACTTGAAAAGATTAAATAACAAGATACAATGCAGAAAAACGTTTTTATTGCAATCGGTTATACTTTGTAACTTGTCCTCGATCCTAGCCTTGTGTCTTTTCTTCTCACGTTGATCTCAATATTGTGGTTAAGGTATTTTATATTGACATTAAATTTTTCTCTAGACTAACTTTAATTTTAACAAGACACAAGGCTTCATCAGGCACAACATCTTCAAATTTTGGGGTTACTCAATATGCAACTCGGGCAGGCAACATAACGTTACATATTTCGTTTTGGGCTATGATATTTTCTTTTGGCCAAACATAATATCGTTTCCCTAAAAATTTCTGAGTAGTTAGGGTACCTACGTACCTCAACGAGGAATAGTCTCATCTTGATTGCTCAACAGCTCTATTTCACGTCGGTCTATGCCCACAAAGATTTACTCTTATGCAGTACCACGTGGAAAATCAAGTAAGGCTATACCGCTCGGGAACGGCTTGCTTACGTACTCTGAGACAAGTAGACTGGTAGTCGTACACACACGTGTATGCAAATACCCCTATGAGGGGGGCAAGGGGGGTCCCAATAACAGCAAAACAGCAAATTGATTTGGCTCATCACAGATAACAAGGAATTAAAATGGACAAAAACAGATAACAGTAAATGAAATATTAAAATAATATGGTCTTTGTCAAATCAGTATTTCTTATTACGGATATAATCCTTTGTAATGCATTCCATTTTCTATGACTATGTTTTTAGTATTAATTTATGTATCTAGAATGTGTTTAAATTACTACTCAATATCTTATAATATTTTTATACGCTCGTTAACGGAACGTATCATGGTATACTGTTGTCTGTCTGATGTCAACATGTCGGACATTAACTCAAAAACTTTATAACCAATTTGCATTAAACTTTGGGAAATTGTTTAAATCTATTGACGTGAGCTCCCTTTTTGTTTTTTTTTTTATAAATTTTAGATTTTAAGTTTCTGGGTAATGGGTTTTTATTCAATAAATTGGTGTTTTTTTCAGTTTTCTGATAATATCTCAAAATGCCATACGCGTAGCTACGTTTACGTCAAAACGCCCGGGCGTACACTTGAATTTGGTTAAAAAAAATATTTTCATATAAATAAAAATAAAGGAATTGGTTAACAGTACATCAACATTTTAATTCTTTCTTCAATGGCTTGTAATTGCGAATAAAAGTGACGAAAATTAGTTTCATATTATTTTTGTCAAATTCTAAATCTACCGTTCTATACTCTCTCTCCTTATTTTTTTAAGCAATTCATTATGAGCTAAGATTCGATTCAGTGGCGGATCCAGAACTTTTCCTAAGGGAGGGGGGCCCGTTGACTGACCTAAGGGGGGGCCCCTGGATCCGCCTATGGATATGTGACTTTCATTTTTTGTCGAGCCATTGACATTTATGTCGCGAAAGCGAGCTATTTTGATCATAAATTTCGTCGGCAGTGCCAATATTATAACTATGTACATGCAGGTTCATTACGTAGTTTTAGTTTTAAGATATAAATAATTTTGTCAAACATTTGTGAAATTTTACGGTAGCTGGACAAAAACTGTTTATGCTCAAACGAGTATCCAGAGCATAATGACGAAATTATATATATATGATGAGTTTTCCCGTATTTTTTTTTTTTTGCCTTTACAGTCTGACGTTAAAATTTATTACATAACAATTACTTAAACCTTCGTCGAATTCACTTAAACTTCCTTGAAGTTTTTTTTTTCATGGTTAATTTCAGAAGCCATTTTTCCCGTTTCTATTTTAGTTTTAGTGCGATTTAAGTCAGACGATCTGGTCACCGTTTAGTAACATATTGCAAGCTTTCAAATACTTGTAAGATCTAGTTACGTTGTTACATCAGATCGACAGATGCAGAAGCCATCGCTTTGCTAGGTTCAATTTCAGATGAAAACACTTTTCTGCGATTGATCCATCTTGTTTTCATAAAGTAAAATAATTCTAAATGAAAGACCACGCATACTGCTTCGGTAATGATTGAAGGTTATCCACGGCTCCCTTTAATCATAGTTTAAGGTAACTGGTTTGGACGTTTACTCCAAATTAAACCAATGACCGTCATTAGATTCATTCTAAATAGATTTTAAACACAAAAATAGATTAAACATAAAAAAAATAAATTATATTGAATCTAAAAAATGTTGTTTTGGTGAGTTTTCAATGACAGGAATTTTATGACATTCTCTATTACTCTAAAACTTCCGGAGGCTTGTCCCTGCTTATCAACTTCCAGTATTTATTTTTTTGGCCTGGAACCTTTTGGGCATTCAGGCCACCGAGGTTCGGGCGTACACGTAAAAATGACCTAGCTACGCCACTGTTAGTACCTATATCCGTTGTACGATGATACACGGTGTATAAAACATCTTTTGATTGATCTTGTAATTGACACTATCCTCGTTGACGTTTTGTTGTTTGAAGTATATATAAAACATCTTTGGAGAGTTTAAAAGTCTGTTCGGAGAATAATTGACAATTTGAGATTCTTCTTCGGGAAAACTAAGGAAAAAACGATTTATATTGATTCTTATCAATTCATTAAAGTATATAGACACTTACGTTAATGTAGTTAATTGACCTAGGTGACAACGTATAACCAAGGATAAAATGTACATTTTCGTTGTTGCCAAATTTCATACTCCCCCCCCCCCCCCCCCCATTATATCTTATAGTTCATGAAAACAAGCTGTCCATATCATACAAACTGGGTTATGAAATTTCATTGGGTGCGTAGTTGTAATATATCAATTAGATTTAGACATGTAGAAGTGGGGCACTCTTTGGAAGTTTTTCAATTCATATCTAAAAGACTGAAACCCGAACATAAATAGATTGATAAATAAATGTAGGTTTCTTTTTTTCTTTAATGTTTTTTTACATGGTCTTTGTTCTCTACGTAAGAAGTGATTCAACTTATGTTTTTTCTAAAACGTTTGATTAATTGTTCTTCATGGGTAAAAAGTAAAATCACAAAAATACTGAACTCCGAGGAAAAATCAAATTGGAAAGTCCCTAATCACATGGCAAAATCAAATGTCAAAACACATAAAAAAACGAATGGACAACAACTGTCGTACTCCTGACTTGGTACAGGCATTTGCAAATGTAGAAAATGGTGGATTGAACCTGATTTTATAGCGCTACACCTCTCACTTGTACGACAGTCGCATCAAATTATATAATATTGATAATGATGCATGAACAAAAAAAACAAAAAAAAAACAGACACAAACAATAGGTAATAATGTAACAAATAATGTAACAAATAACAGTTTAATGAAAATGGAGCGCTATAAATGTATTCCACTCATGAAAAAAATGCATTTTCATACAAATCTTGTTGTTCTAGAATGAATAGTTTCAGAGTCTTACAAACGCTAGTAGTTTTATTGATGCCGAAATTGGTGTACCAATCCTGTAAATAAAATTGAAAATGATAGTTGCAATTTGAGAGCATCACAAATTGAAGTAGTTTAGATGATGTCATTTGTGTCATTGGTAAATTTTGTCAATTTTGTCAATTTTTCTTTTTTCTACTTGCCTTGGTGTTCGGTATCTGTTGAATGATGCTTCAATCAAATTATCCGGAAATACAAAAAAAAATCACATTTATGTATCAATATGTGTTAGATCAAGCATATGATACACACTGATTTAATGAAAATGAAATTTCTATTAGAAACTTTAGAATTATGAGACAAATATGAAAAGGCCTCGGGTTTTGAGGGAATAAAGATTGGCGCAAAAAACACAAACGGCCGTCTTTTAAACAGAAACTGGACAACAGATAAGATAATAACACTTGGTAATCCCCATGGTTATAATGAAAAAATTTGGAAATCAATATATAAGAGAAGGTACAAAACATGCTAATATATGTATGATATTTGGTAAATAGTTTCATCATGACAAGTTTTAGATCAAATTTGCATTTTGTTTCGGTCTTACGCTTTTGTGCAGAGTAACGGTCCTCGGATTTAGATAATTCACTCAAATAATCAGTTATCCACACATTTTTTCGTCAGACTTGAAGATATTGATTTGATGAATGGTATATAATTCTATCATGACAAGTTAACAGATCAAGTTCGAGTTTTGTTCTGGTCTGATGAACTTTGTGAAGAATAATGGTCCTTGTACTTAGAAATATTCACTGAAATTATCAGTCTCCTCACTTCTTTTGTTATCAAGGATCATTCAATGAACTGTTGTTTTTCATGTGTAGAAGTAGAAATCATCCCTTTCACATTTTACGAGCGCCAACACGAGTTTGTAGACAGTTTTGAAATATCTGTTTCACATAAATACAATCATGTCAGCTTTTCCCCTAATATGAACTACCGAACTTGCCTTTATCACCGCATTTGCACTGTATGATCAACACGACAACTGCTACTAGTGGATATGCTATGCCTGCCCAGCTGGGGCATCCCCGGATTTTTGTTGGATTTGTTAAATCTTTTGATTACTGTTCTTTGTACGACTTTGCCCCCCGCAGAGCTATAGAAAAACAGTACATTAACGGGTGTTACACGGACTCTTTTTAGACGATACACGGACTCTTTTTAGTTGTTACACGGACACTTTTTATGAATAGAATCACTCGTGCATGATAAGTGAGTTCATGGGCCCTTTTACTTTCAATTAGATTTGAACTTTTTGGTTCACCGACTTATTTCCTGTCTTTTTATTGAACAAAATATTTACGTTAGCATCAATATTTTTTTTCAAACATTTCCAGTTAAATACTATTTACACCAGTACACTAAGGGATTAGACATTTAACTTCAATAGTGGGGGGTATGTTTTTCTCCTAAAATTGATATTTTGATCCCAAATTTTATGAGAAAAAAAATATTATGGTCAAGCAGATGCCAAAAACCGTTAATAGTGCTCATTGGCGGATCCAGGGGGGGAAGGGGGTCCGGGGGTTGGAACCCCCCTTTTTTGTTGGCCGATCAATGCATTTGAATGGGGACATATAGTTGGAACCCCCCTTTTTAAAATGACTGGATCCGCCCCTGGTGCTAATTTAAACAAAAACATTTGGGTGATGGCGTTGAAAAGTAAATAGTTAATATACTCAAAAAAGAACATACCGCCCCTTTATGAAGCAAAATATTCGGTCAATAAATGTTTTCTTCAATATATGGACATGAATAGTATTTTGGACAATGCTGAAAGTAAAGAAAGGATGATACTGACGTGAACATTTCAATAAAAATAAGACAGGAAATAAGTAAATAAAAATCAAATCTAATATCAAAAGATAAAATCCCTATCAACTCACCAATGCACGATTGATCCTATAAACAAAAAGTGTTCATGTAATAAACGTCCAAATAAGCAGCAAATCTAGAAGAAAATCATTCAACTTATGTCATCAATTTTGGGCGGTAAGCTGCGATTGGATCATATAGTAACACGTGTTTAATCCCGATCAACACTTGCAGATCTAGAGACGAGCATGAATTAAAAACAAATCAAAGTATATTCCTGAATATATATAATATTAAGACAAAATCCATTTTTTTTCATAAATATTTCATTCACTAATGAAGTAAGAAATTCATTCTTTTGATACCTTTATATTGTTATCGAATTTATATCAGTGGCGGATCCATTTCTAAATCCAGAACAAAACAGGGGGGGGCGGGGTCCAACTTCATGTCCCCATTTAAATGAATTGATCTTCAAAAAAGGGTTGTTCCAACCCCCGGGACCCCCCCCACTGCATATTAAATTCATGTTTTTGGCAACCAACGCGCGCTTTTTGCGATTTGGGGGGGATTGAATGGCTCACCCTGCATTTTTTCATCAAAAATAAAGATCACAGCCTGTGTATTTTAAAATGAAATTGCTTTATGGCTATCCAAGTTTCGCAAATGTTTAGTCTTGCTTAAAGTATTATTACTTGAATCGTCGTACAAGTCAGATAAAAAACAAAAGTAACAAAAGAAACAGGCCGGTTACAACCATCCGAATAGTTTTTCTGCACTTGTAGTCAGGTCAAGGTCCTCGGCTATCGCCTCGGACCTTGACCTGACTACTCGTGCAGAAAAACTATCCGGCAACGGTTGTTACCGGCCTGTTTCTTTGTTACCTTTGTATTTTATCTAATACATGTTGTGTTTTGTATCACATTGTTTATCGTTTGGTCTATTTTCGTTTTTGCAATCGCCTAGTGAGTTTATTTTCGACCTTTTAGTTTGAATATCCCTTTGCAATGTTTTGGGACTTTTTTTTTATCAACTTGGTTTATAAATTTAAGAAAAAATACTTTCAGCAACGTTTTAATTGCCATGGTAATCACCTTGTATTTGATACTTTTATCAAGTTTACTTGAATACCTACTTTCACTTTCTATCTACAATTATTTACAATAATCAATTCCTGTTTGTACTTCCGCACTTCTTTGTATTGTTTTATCCTGAGTATGGTGCCCTAGACACTGAAACAAGTCGAGCTCGTTAAATGCATGCTGCCATTCCTAAAACAAGAGTCTTTAAAAAAAAAGTTCATAGCATATTACTTTTTATGGTTATACAAATAATACTAAGCTATTTGCTATTGTTTTAGATAGTGCTTAGAACTCTTTAGTCATATAGCTCTTCAATTTATTCAATCCTTATAAATCTTAGGCTTTCACATATTTACCTTTCAGCATTCCTGATGAAGAGAAATCCTGAAAAGCATGACATTTATAACGTGTTGTTTTAATTTATATTACAACTCTAGGTCGATATCTCTGCATGTGGATATCAGTCCCCGAGGCTATAAGTAACTCAGAAGTCAAACTGTTCGTACTGACATGATTTATAACAAACTGTCTAAAAAATGTCTGTTTTTAAATTCTAAAAAAAATTTAAAAAATGAAGTTGACCTTTGATGGATTTTGTATTTTGGAATTGTATGAACTCCAGCTCTTCAAATGTTTCGGACTTATAAATCCTAGGCTAACATATTTTTTGGGGGTTGAACGTAATTGAGGAAGGTAAATTCAGAATAGCGCTTCGGACACATACATTTGAGATTTTACTCAAGGGAGATAAGTCAATTGAAGAGCATAAAAGATGGACTCCCTGGTTTCAGACAATTTATTGATTTTTGCACTTGCAGTACAAAAACGTCTTATTAAATTTTTTAGAAAAATTTATTTTACTTTTTCAAATGATTTATGAGCCATTAAATTACAATTGTATTTAGAATTTAAATAAAATCAAAATCAAAATGTGTCAATTTGGGACTAAAATCACCATTCTTCAAAGGCATAAATTAACATGTTATAGTCATTTGCCAAGCTTAATATTTTGTTTTAATATAAAAAATACACCATAATTAAAACCAATATAAGTTGCAAACATATCCGGAATGGGTCTTGCAAGTTAGTAGCAAGTTAAAATTATGTAAATTCATGTATGAAAAATCCAGCCTTTGTGTCCGTGCTCCTGGCAATGTGCCAAATTGTTTAAATTTTAATTTGTATTGACCATAACATAGTAAAATGGATGGATTCCAGCTGACATTACTCCAAAAACCCAACTACCCCATTTAATATGCTTCTGGGTATATCTTAAAAGGCATGAAAAGTTGTATTTTTCCTTGGTTTTATTTTGAATTTACAGAATTATGCAAATGAGTCTGTTACTAAAACTAGATACGATTCTTGGGGAAATTAAGTGGCCAAATTGTTTTACTTTATGTCAAGGATTAAGATGATGTATAAAAATTTGTCAAGTTGTGATTGTCGATTTGGACGATTTTCTGATTATTGCATGGTTTTCTGGCGGATTGGCTCTTAATATGGTTTAAAACTGCTGGAAATGAAACAACAGTTTTTCATTTAACCAAATCAATGCAAATAGTCTTCTTTTTGTTTTACAAAAAACTAGTATTTTTGTTTTTTTATTTTCAGTCTTTCAGTGATACTGTATTGTTCGTTAAGAAACTTTAATCTGATCTTGGGAATTTGATTTTTTAATCTTTTACCGAAAAAAACGGAAACGACGTGTATACATTCAATTCACAAGATAGATAATATGTGGAAGAAAAAAGTGTAAAACAGGTTTTAGGACTGAAAATATAGTGATACAACATAGAAAGAAATATTGTATTTGCCTTGCAGCTGAATTTGAATGATAATATTTATTCAAAGGTTTCTAGCAATTACTTTTACCTGAGGTTTCGTTGATATGGGATTCCTTTGAAATTATAACTATGCAACATAGTTTTAAACTAAATGTTTAGCGTTTCACTTTTAATAAAAACATTCTGTAAATGTATTTGTTGAATTGCTTTTATACGAACAAATGTATTCTTTGTGATGTTTCATTGGGATGTCAGAGATTACCCAGGACCATGTATGATTGAAATACCTAGACATCATTTAATGACGCTAGCATCACTCTCATTCCAAGTCGACCTTAAATGGATGCAGCTATTCTTTGTTATGTCCTTGATAGAACTCATACATGGCTGGCACCTTGTTGGCTAGTATGTTAAACACTTGTTCAATTCTGACGGTCAAGTCAAAGTAGTGCTGTACTCTTTTCATATCAGTGTACCGTTATCCAGAATGACTGTATTTATCTGAATTTGTGTATAATTCCACAAAATATACAGAAGACCTTAACAGATGGCACATGTGTTCAAGAACTATTTACCAAAACTGAAATAGAGAATGCAAGGTATCACTCAAATAATTCTTGATGAGTTTGCACTCACAACAGAACATTAAGAAATACATAGAATCTGTAACACCAGCATTGAAAGAAATGTTTAAAATCATCTTACTCCATAGCTTAATCGTGAAGTAATTGTTATGTCAGGTGAACTACCCTTCTTTCGAGGTAGCCTAGTCCAATAGACAGATAGATTGGTTATCTGCTGGACTAGTCTACTCTTATGGTTGTTTACCTGACCTAACAATGACTACATGGTTCAGCTAACAAGCAAGCTAACCAAATATATTACCTTTGGCTTCACACTCAATGAAATCGGCTATAACTGGTTTGTATTAACTTGAGCAACACGAGCAGTATTCTAGTGGGGTTCGTGTTGCTTAGCTTCTCGATGTTTTATGTTGTGTTTTGTGTACTATTGTTTGTCCGTTTGTCTTTTTCTTTTTTAGCCATGGCATTGTTAGTTTATTTTCGATGTATGAGTTCCTCTATAATCTTTTACTTCTCTTTTGAATGATGAAATGAGTAGTTTCCCAATAACTATGAAGCAAGGCTTTGATTGCTGATACAATTAGTGTCACTTACTTTCAAATAGGTTTCTTTGCGAACTTAGAAGACCCAGCAATATTGTTTCTATTACTGACAAAATCAAAAGCTAAAATACATCAAACAAATGGATAACAACTGTCATTATCCTTCATGGGGGTATATTTGGAGCTCCAAAGATTTGTGAATCCTTTATTCATTTATCAAGCAATGTATATAATGTGTTAGTTATTAGAAGTTTTAAATAACGTTAGTGATGGCGTTGAGGCATAAGTTTCAACAAAAATTACTTTTCCTTTTAAATCCGCCTTCATTAAAAGGAAATCGGCATTTGAACATATATACAAAAGCTTAAATGCAAAAAGATAAAAACATTTATTTGAAAACAATCTAGTACAATAAATGGTCGTATTCTGAACTTTCAAATTGTATGTTTCTCGCCGTGATATTACCAAATATTACAAACACCTTGTTAGAAAAAAAGAGTTTTTTACAGTTAGAACGAGTAGATATACACGTCATTTTCCGATTTTCTATATCAAGGCATAGTACCAAATTTGCATTTAACCAATGAGCGACTTTGTAGGTGATGTAAATGTTAATGCTGATGTCATTTTGTTGTTATTATTCTAATTTAAGTTTTTGTTGTGGGGTTGATGAGTGGTATTCTCTTCGATAATTTGTTATTGCTTAAGTCTCCGGTATTTCATAAAGCATACAGTGTTAAAATTCATATGATGTCAAGGGATCATGAATGCGACTCCCACAAACACATGGATAGTTGATAAAACATCAAGCTCTATGCTAGTAGTCTGTTGTTAATTATGTATTATTGTCATTTTGTTTATTTTCTTTGGTTACATCTTCTGACATCAGACTCGGACTTCTCTTGAACTGAATTTTAATGCGTATTGTTATGCGTTTACTTTTCTACATTGGTTAGAGGTATAGGGGGAGGGTTGAGATCTCACAAACTTGTTTAACCCCGCCGCATTTTTGCGCCTGTCCCAAGTCAGGAGCCTCTGGCCTTTGTTAGTCTTGTATTATTTTAATTTTAGTTTCTTGTGTACAATTTGGAAATTAGTTTGGCGTTCATTATCACTGGACTAGTATATATTTGTTTAGGGGCCAGCTGAAGGACGCCTCCGGGTGCGGGAATTTCTCGCTACATTGAAGACCTGTTGGTGACCCTCTGCTGTTGTTTTTTATTTGGTCGGGTTGTTGTCTCTTTGACACATTCCCCATTTCCATTCTCAATTTTATTTGGCAAAATCCATAATTACTAAGTCAGTTTGTATATTTTTATTGTTGTTTTGAGCTGTTGGTGTACAAGAGATATTGCTTGAGATTCGCATGAGCTTTTTGCTCTAAATCCGTGTTGTAGTTCATAAAGTATATTATTCGATTCGAGGTGTTTCATCATGTTGCTAGCTAGTATATTTTCAAGTAATTTACATGAGATGCAGGTTCGTGAGATTGTTCTATAATTACCAGAATGATGTTTGTCTCCTTTTTATATACTGGTGTAACGTTTGCATTGTTCCAGTCTAATTATGTCTGAGGTTATTTCGATGTTTTCCCTCAGTATTTTGCCAGCGATAGTATCTGGTCCTGTAGCTTTATTGGTGTTTATGTTTTTTACGAGTTTGTGTTCACCTTCCCGACTGATGTTAATTTGTTCAATTTTAGGGTATGTAGTAGCTTCTTCCGTTGGTATTTCTATGTATGTTTCTGATGTGAAAGCAGATTGAAATTGCTGGTTTATTATGTTTGCTTTTTCAGAGGGGTTTGTATGGAGAGTGCCTTCGCTTCTTAAAGATACAATGCCAGTATTTTCCTTTCTTTGGATTGTTATATATGAGTACAGCTTTTTAGGTTATTTGTTGAATCAATGCTGGTCTGGTTCTTTTATATCGATTTCAAAGATCATATTTTCGATGTATGCCCAGTATGCTTTTCTTATCTCTTTTTGAAGTTTGGTCTTTATCTCTTTTTGAAATTTGGTCTTTATCTCTTTGTATTAATTTTTGCAATTTGAATCATTATTTTTCTTTTTATAGAGTTTGTTTTTCTTTCTTATGAGTCTTTTCAGGTCTCTATTTACCCATGGTAATTTTGAATTTTTCCCAATTACTTTAGTTGGTATATTTTTGTTGATGGTCTCTGACGTTTTGGTTTAAAGGTGGTCCATAGATCATCGACAGTCATATTTGTCTTGTTTGCTTTAAAATAATCATGTGTAAGGATGAGATCTTTCTTTATGTTCTCCCAGTTTGCGTTTTTTGTATATTAGTGCTTTATGTGGTTGTTGTTTTTGTGTTTGTATAGCAAAGTTGATTTCACAAAAGACAATGTCATGGTCGCTTCCTCTAATTGATGGGAGGGTCTCAACCCTGTTCACAAAGGATGAATATGTCATGCACATTAAATCTTAAGTTCTATCATTTCTGGTGTTCTTTTTAATTACTTGTGTTAGGTTATTATCATCCAGAATATTAAGCAGTTGTTGGTGTAGTGCTGGATCAGGTTTGTATTTGTAATACCAAGTGTTTTTCCCAGTTTATGTGGCCTAGATTGTAGTCACCACTCAGCCATATGTTTGCATTTGTTTTCTTGCATTCAGTATTAAGAGAGATCCCCATGTTTTCTTATGATTCCCCTTTATCTGAAGGTGGTCTATACACACCTAAGTATAGTGTTTTATTATAGCCCAAATTATTTCACAATCTGTGTCAAATTCATTTACTTGTGATGATATGTAATTGTTTGATACTGATAGTAGTACTCCTCCATATCCGTCTTTTCTATTTTTGTTGTATACGGTGTACTTTGATGGTGATATCGTATTTGAGAGCCATGTTTCTGTGCCGTAAATTATGTCTGGCTCACAAGATTTAATCATTTGTTCAATTTTTTTTTTAATTTTTTTTCATACACTGACAATTAATGGTAAGTGTTCTCAGTGGTGTTTTACCTGAATTCGGTTTGTTTTTATATTTCTGTATTTACCCTGTTTTTTGGTAAGGTTGAAGATGTTAAAGTTGGTGGGCCGATGTTATCCACACCATTTGGCTCATTACTTATGTCTAATTCTGAAAAAAAAAAATGTTTGATGTCTCAATTGTGGTGTTGAAAGAGGTTGTGGAAAAATTTGGCATGCCACAGTTGATGCATTCCCATGAGATGTTACTCTTTCCTAATATTTCGTACTTGAAGCGATTTATTTGTTGGCAGTTGATGTGATACCACTGTTCGCAGCTGTCATAGCAGACAGTTTCAGTTTTCCATGTGACTTCACGATTGCATGTTCCGCAAGGATATTTTGGTGTACGTGGCCCTGGGTTTGATTCAGGGGCATATGAGTTGGTAAGTAGCAGACCACACAAGTACATAAGTACTAGTTTGTCATATTTAATCAATGATTTCGTTGCCTGTATGTTAAGCATAAGTGTAGAAATGTTTGACTTACTTGATTCTTGAGGTGACAAAGTTACTGACCAAGATCGATCTGGAGCTTCACTGTTGAGCTGTACATGTGTTTTGTTTGCCATTGTCACAGTGTTGCAGTTAGTATGCATATCTAAATTTAACGATTTTCCAATGCAAGTTAGAAGGACTGTTGCAAGTATAGTTTGAGATATTTGATAAAAAGATAGAAAATAGAAGGATTTTAATACAGGTAGACTTACAGAGTTAATCTTCGTCCCTTGGGCGACTCAACGGTGCAATGTAGCTGTCTCTTGGGTAAGCCTGTTTGGTTTTGGATAGAACGTGATAGTTTATTTACTTCCGGTTTTACGTTTTTAATGGTCACATGATTTATTTGGCGGTAGCAACTGTCAAATTTGATAATTTAAATGTTTTTTTATTTAAATATATTTAAGAATTTGTTCAATATTTTTCGGAGAGCCCAAAGTTTGACCTACTTCCTCTTACAGACATGCACAAATTTAAAGGATACAGCTAAGTCTGTCCCATATTTCAACTTACACCTAGAAATTGACAATAAGGGAAAGTTGTGAACACAACTTTAAGATAAAGGAGATAATTTCAGCTTTCAAATAGTAAAAAATAAAACCAGGTTTAATCCATCATTTTCTACATAAGAATATGCCACCAGAAGCTGCATTTTCTATCATGATTTTTTTTATAGAGAGTTGTTCTTCAGAAGAAGTTATTAAACCAAAAGTTCCAAGTGGTTAAGTTGGAATTGAAATTGGATGCCATGTTTAGTTGGTTGACCGTTATTGAATATCTGTTTCACAGATGACAGCCGATACATAATTCAATTACTCTAAAAAGAATTCAAACAACCTCTCCACCTATGAAATTAGACTTATCACCTGGTGTTTGTATTATCATGAACAACACGACGTGTCCAATATTTGGCAAATAATAGAACACAACACACAACATGAAAAACTAAAGACTTAGCAACAGGAACCCCACCAAAAGTTGCGGGTGATGGCAGGTGTTTCGTAAGGATATTCATATCCTGCTCCATATGTTGCACCTGCGTCGTGTTGCTAACGTTATAACAAACCCGACAAATAGTATAATTTAGTAGGTAATATCTTGAAAAGGGAATGGGTTGTAGTAACGACATAATGAACATATCCGATATCATCTGTGAAACAGTTATTCTATAACGGTCAACCAACTCATGATGGCATCTGTGAAATTTACGAAGGGATGATTTCAACTTCACCATTTGAAACTCTTGATTTGATAGCTTTCTTGTGAGCAGCAACACTGTATCAAGTAATTTAAGTAAATCGTAATAGGACATACAAGCCCGAGAATATCGTATTAATTCGGAGATATATACTCCGTCTGCAGGCGCTGCTGGAATGTTGCTATATAGAAATAAAAAGTTCATAATTGTGAAGCTGAAATCATCCCTTTGCTCGTAAAGTGCTTTCCTATGCAGTCAGACGATTTTAAATATTTCTTTCAATGCTGAATCACGTGCTTAACATACTAACAAACAGAGTAACAGCCATGTATGAGTTCTATCAAAGACATAAAAAGAATAGCCATATCCATCTAAGGTCAAATTTGCATGAAAGTGGTACTAGAGTCATGATATGTCTAAGTATTTTATTCTTACATAGTCCTTCGCAACCTGTGATATTTTTATGAGCTATCACAAAGTATACATTTTTGAATAAAAAAACAATTTACAGAATGTAATTATTTAAAAAAAGGAAACGATAAACATTGAACATAAAACTATGTTTTATAGTTAAACGTTACAACTACAAAGGAATCACATATCACCAGAACCTCAGGTAAAAGTCATTGCTAGAAACCTTTGAATTAATGTTATCATTTAAATTTTAAAAGTAGAAATGCAACTATAATATTTCTTCTTTCCATATTTATATCACTGTACAATCCCCTTTTAAGGATTTCTTTCCGGCTTTAAACTTTTTTAAACTTTTGCTTCCACATATTATCTTTCTATCTATTATACTATCTACTATTCATTGAATGAATACACGTCATTCCCGTTATTTTGGTAAAAAGATTTAGACATCAAATTCCAAAGATCATTTAAAGTTTTTTAATGAACTATAGACAATTGAAATACTGAAAATAGAAAACAAAAATCTCATCAACAGCAGTTTAAAACTATCTCAAAAAGAAGTCAAGTAAGTCATATGACCGTTGACAGTTTTCGGTGGTGTTCGTGTTGCTTAGTCTTTAGTTTTCTATGTTGTGTCATGTATGCTGTCGTTTTTCTGTTTGTCCTTTTCATTTTTAGCCATGGCGTTGTCAGTTTATTTTCGATCTATGAGTTTGACTGTCTCTCTGGTATCGTTCGCCCCTTTTTTAATGACATTTTGAATATTACCTGTCTTAATCAAAATCACAGGGGTTGTTAGGCCTTAATTGTCAATAAATATTAACAGTTTGAAAGAACGCATTAATTGCGTAATTCTTAATTTTTGAATCTTAATTAATTTGATCCTTTATTATGCAAAAAGTGTTTATATATCAAATATTATTTTGCATTAAAAGATAGTTTATATTATACTCAAATTTATACTTTTTAAATTGAAAGCAGCATGTTTTTGGCCAATTTTAGCAAATCTAAAATTAGCAGCTGTATTAAAAGCTGGAAATAAAGGAATCCATTCAGACAAGTTTTCTATTCAAACTGATATATGATAATATTACACAAACAAATCTGGAGGACACCTTCATAGTCCATATAAAACAAGTTTTTACAATTCTGTGTTATTAAAGCAATGAAGTGATTACTATATAATTATATATACAAACACACACCCAAGTTAGAAAATGCTGAAAAACAGAATAATAGATGAAAAAAGTTAATTACTTTGAAACTGAGAAGCCAGCTCCCTTGAATTAAACGAACACGTTATACATTCCGTTCGTCCTAAAAACTTTTCTAAATTCACCTTCATCAGGAATGTTTAAAGCTGAAAATGTGAAAGCCTATGATGTTTAAGATCGAAACAGTTAATATTCTTAAGGAAGCTGGCTTGTCGTGTTTTGGAATTTTGGTAAGATTTTCGGAATCTTCTGGTTTCATCCATTTGAATGCCTTAACAAAATTTGCCCGGTATCCCCCATTTTCTTTTTATGATTATTTTACACGTATAATGATAAGCTGTCTGTTAAAGTTGTATGAAATTTTGATTACTTTTTAATAGTTTTTGAAGGCTCAAACTTGTCAATGATAAAGCTATGTTAAGTCAAGAGAGAACATTTTCCCGCCAAAATTTTAATGGATAATATCTCGAAAACAAGCACGGTGACCTACATAATGTTTTTGCTCTTTTGATTCCTTTATTAATTAAGGAATGACTGTAATATTTTTTCTGTCTATGAAGAAATAACATAAAAATTTGGTGCACACTGGATAACGCGCGTAGCGGGTTATTTAACAGTGTGCACCATATTTTTTTTTATGTTATTTCGAATAGACAGAAAAAATATTACAGTCATTTCTTATAATTTAATTCTAAATTCCATTTTAAACCGTAGAAAACCTTGAAAAACGTTGATGACGTCACGGTCACATGACTAAATTATGTCTATGGGCTCATAACAAAATAACGTCAGCCAATCAGAAGACGAGTTACATCCAAAATTAAATTATTCCCCTATCAATATATGTTAGTGTTTTGAAAAGTTAATTACTTTGAAACTGAGAAGCCAGCTCCCTTGAATTAAACGAACACGTTATACATTCCGTTCGTCCTAAAAACTTTTCTAAATTCACCTTCATCAGGAATGTTCAAAGCTGAAAATGTGAAAGCCTATGATGTTTAAGATCGAAACAGTTAATATTCTTAAGGAAGCTGGCTTGTCGTGTTTTGGAATTTTGGTAAGATTTTCGGAATCCTCTGGTTTCATCCATTTGAATGCCTTAACAAAATTTGCCCGGTATCCCCCATTTTTCTTTTTATGATTCTTTTACACGTATAATGATAAGTTGTCTGTTAAAGTCTTATAAAATTTTAATTACTTTTTAATAGTTTTTGAGGACTTAATTTTGTCAATGATAAAGCTATGAAAAGTCAAGAGAGAACATTTTCCCGCCAAAATTTCAATGGCTAATATCTCGAAAACGAGCACGGTGACCTATATATTTTTTTTGCTCTTTTGATTCCTTTATTAATCCCCTATCAATATCTGCCAGTGCATGTTTTGATAAATTAATTACTTTGTAACTGAGAAGCCAGCTTCCTTAAGTTAGAAGCATATTTAATTCACAATTCTTAAAAAAAAAACACGTTTTGTTTGTTCCTGTCATTACTGTCCATTTTACTGACAATCTAGTGGTAACTCAATATAACTTCCTGTTTCATGTTGTTTATGGTTCCATGGATCGTCTAGTACATGAAGAAAGCTGCCAACAGAAAAACTATGAATACTGATGTCTTCGTTACTAGTCTGACACTACCTATAAGATACAAATAAAATCGATCAAAGACTCAAATAAACTAACACCATTATTTATGATTTATAATAATAAAGGCTATATGAACGAAATTAATTTTAGTCATATATATAAGTAAGCAAATATTTAAAATACACACAGAAAAAACATTGTTCCTACTGATTGCTACAAATAATCAGCATTATTGAAAACTGGTCTTTTTTCTAAAATAGTCATAAACCAATTGCATATATTATGATGTAATAACATATTTCAAAAGTAATTTTATCACATCATCCTCTTGAAACAGCATTACTTGCATTGTACTTTATATTTTTTTTTTTTTGCGCTTTCATACGTCACGAGATGTACATTAACATGACGTTATTAAAGGCTACACCGTGAAGTAATGTCATCATATAGTTACACTTTGTTGTCCACGTTAGGTATCAGCCCGCCAAGTTACCACTTCAAGTTAGAAAAAAATTAAAACAACCCTTCCCTCACCCCCCCCCCCCCAAAAAAAAGAAGTTCTTTTGATATCATTGTTTACTTAAATAACAATCAAGTTTGTAGAAATGTAATTGTTGGTGAAAGTGAAATACAATTAGACCAGTTGGAATAATCGTTTCACAAATGATATCGGATATGTTCCTTACGTCGCAACTACAATCCCCTTTCCTTTCATGAATGTGACCTATCGAACTAGACTATTTACCGGATTTTTTATCACATAAGCAGCACGACGCTTGCCACATGTGGAACAGGATCTGCTTACCCTTCCGGAGCACCTGGGTTCACCCCTAGTTTTTTGGTGGGTTCGTGTTGTTTATTCTTTAGTTTTCTATGTTGTGTTATTTGTGCTGTTGTTTGTTTGTCTTTTTCATTTTTAGCCATGGTGTTGTCAGTTTGTTTTAGATTTATGAGTTTGCCTGTCCCTTTGGTATCTGTTGTCTCTCTTTTTGGAGCAAACGTTTACTTATCCATGAGTTTGCATAAAAAAAACTTACCTATTTCAAGAAAATCAGGGGAAGTTTAACAACTCAGTGGAATAATATTTAAGCTTATATCTTTCATTTGGAACTTTTTTTATAAGGGAAATGAGATATTAAAACTTAATATATTTGGGGATAAATACTCATATGAAAAAAGTGAAATCACACAAACTGAACTACGAAAAATTGAAAAACGGAAAGTTCCTAGTCAAATGGCAAAATCAAAAGCTCAAACACATCAAACGAATGGCATTTTTTAATGTAGAAAATGGAGGATTGAACCTGGTTTAATAGCTCGCTAAACCTTTCACGTGTATGAAAGTCGAATCAAACTCCTTTATATTGACAACGATGCCTGAACAAAACAAACAGACTTAATAGGTCAAAAATACAGCAGTCAACCTTTTGTAATAATCTTAATCACTGAACACACATACCAATATGTCACAATGAAGCACAAAATAGGATATAGACCAGGCATATTAGCAAACATTAAAGACAAGAATACACAAATTGTAATTACCACTTGCTTGACAACCAAGGTGTCCTTGTATCAAGTTCATGCTTCTGCCTTTAACTTCTTGAACAAACGCTACTGCCTCCTTATCACGCTCAGTCCCGACTTGCAGGGCATAACATTCAAATATGTCACAAAGAAGCAGAAAATTGGATATAGACCAGGCATATTAGCAAACATTAAAGACAAGAATACACAAATTGTAATTACCACTTGCTTGACAACCAAGGTGTCCTTGTATCAAGTTCATGCTTCTGCCTTTAACTTCTTGAACAAACGCTACTGCCTCCTTATCACGCTCAGTCCCGACTTGCAGGGCATAACATTCAAATATGTCACAAAGAAGCAGAAAATTGGATATAGACCAGGCATATTAGCAAACATTAAAGACAAGAAATACACAAATTGTAATTACCACTTGCTTGACAACCAAGGTGTCCTTGTATCAAGTTCATGTATCTGCCTTTAACTTCTAGAAAAAACGCTACTGCCTCCTTATCACACTCAGCCCCGACCTGCTGGGCATAACATTCAAACATCTGTGTTGTACGCCTAAAAGTATAATTTGCCAACAATATTACAGATGATATTGTAATAATTTAAGATTATCGTTGATCATCGTAACGAGATTGATGTTCTCGGTTGAGCCGGTAAGGCGAAAGTGAGAAAAGCAATCGAGTTGAGATGACCAATGATAATCTGTGTATCGCTATTTTACCTATGAAGACACTGTCAATATCATTTAAATTTCATTAGCAACGCCACGTGCCCCTTTAGTTTCTAGCGATAATTTGTCATATCAACTCGACTCCGCTCAAAAACGAAATATCAGTCAGTCAGATCAATTTCGTAAAATAGCGATATATACAAGAGTATTATTGATTATACGCGAAATAAAGGTATTGACACATTGAAGTCTTCGATCAATCAAAAAACGGGATCGCCCAGAGGGAAAGGAAATGCTTTTTAATATTCATTTTCTTTAATATGTGAAATTTGTTGTTTAATAAATATTCCAAATAGTTATAGACCAAGTGATAGTTTCTGAATCATAATCAATATAACCTAATTCTTGCTGTATTATTTTAATCACTTTTGAACATGGAAAACATTGTTACTGTTTTGCTTTTGCGTTTTAACATTTTCTCGACCAAAATAGTTAGAAAGTCAAAGAGGTATAAAGATGAATAACATTTAAGCCTAAAATTAGAAAAAAACGTTGTGTCAATTACGGTTGAGGTAATCTATCATGCCTTGGATGAGAACATTCTGAGTACTTCAAATAATTTATACTTTTACAAACTCATCATACCTGAAAAGGTCCAGCTAGTCTTACTTTCTGACATATTAAGTTTTTAAATCAACACCGGTGCCGCTGCCTTTGGTTTAACATGTCTCGTATTCTGCAACTTTTGTCGAAAGCGAAACAAATATTATCTTAATGCTTTGCACAGATTAACATTTATTGTAAATAAAAGATTTTTTGGCTGGAATTTCCGATAATATTGATTTTATTAATGCCATGTGTGTAGAAGGCATTTCTTTGTTTAAGTATATCAACATGAGGTCAAGGACTACATCATGTTCAATGCATGATCATCTAATTACATTATCTGATTGGTCAGTTCTTAAAATCGGTAATTAATATCAAATTTCTACATGTGCTTGGACATGCGGTCATTCGCCTTTGTTTTGGGAGAAAGAAAAGACCGTTTTGAATTTATCTGAAAAACCGAATAAACTGTAGAAAGGCATTCATCGAAGAATCCACAGATTAGAAGGTAAAAGCGAACCTTAACTATTATTTTATATATTTTTAATAACTTAATTTTTAATTTATTATTATTTATTTTTGAATTGTTTGTTGCTTTTGAACCATGGTCCGGCGTGCCTTAATTTTTGATAATTCTTATATTCGTCGTTTAGAAACTTTTACTCATGAAAACTGTGATCGAGGTTGGTTAAATTTAGGTTTAGACGGAACCGACATCCAGGTGGAATTTTTTGGTTTGGGGGGAGGGACTCTTCGCCCCGGTAATAAATGTGTTCAAAAGCAACAATATATGCATATAATTGAAGAATATATGCCACATTCGGTTTTTCTTCAGGTTGGAGGCAACGATTTGTCCTCTGAAAATGAGCCCGTGAAAATAGCAAGAGATATCAGTGTTTTTGCCGATTACATAATAAATTGCTATCATGTTAACCACGTGGTTATTGGTCAACTTCTCCCGAGGTATTCCGAAAGACCGGAAGCTTATTATAACAGCAAGGTTTACATTGTAAACAAAGAACTTAGTCATTTATTAAAAGAAAGAGACAATGCGACTTTCTGGCATCATAGGGGGTTGTGGAAGAACACCCCAGATTTATTATTAAAAGATAAAGTTCATCTTAATGATGAAGGTATGGAAATATACGCTAGAAGTGTCCGTGCTGCTGTTGGTAGCCTTTCACGAACATGTAATGTCGAGCAAACATGCGTTGCAAATTACCGTTTGTTATAAACTTATTGTCCCTATTTGGACATATGAAGAAAAGAAGCATACACTATAATTATGTAGTTATCTATGAATTATTTGCATATTATTACTCCATCACCTTTTGTAACGATTTATAATCTAAATTATCTCTGAGTGGTTGTGCTTAGTATGCACGTGGTTGTGCTTATATGCACATGGTTGTGCTTATACGCACATGGTTGTGACACTGGTGACATGAAAGATGTCTTATTTGTAAATAATTATGGTTGGTTACATCATTTATATCAGATTTATATAATATAATATGTCTCTTTTTATATTTAAATATTGATTATCCATAATCATGGTTTATATACTTTTATTTTAGTATATTATTAGGTTAATTATTTAATCAGAGAATAAATTATGTCTTTCCCTATAATGGTTGTGTCACAATAGGGATCGATTTTGGTACTATTAAAGAATTTTATTCATATTGGTTGGTTTTATAAAATTGGTTTTGGAGTAATAATTAGCATACATGTATCATAGTCAAACTTAACTTTTAACATGAGTACATTTTGCTAGATATATCATCATATCAACTATGTTAATTTTATTGACAAGCATTTTGGTTTAAAAATTATACTTATTTACATTTGTAGTAACATTCTTAAAGTTCTGTGATATACAGGATTTCTATTTTTATTTATTTTGTTTTTGTTTTATGTTTTTATAGCAAAATGCCAAAGCAGAAGAGCCGAACAAGAAGAAAGGCTGCTCCTCAAAGCATTGAAGAAGATGTTCCAAATTTAGTGGAGGAACAAAGTGAGATACCACCACTATACAGGCCACCAGTGCGGAGACGCAAGACCAGACGAGCTGTTCCTGAAACAATTACTGAACAGCCGTCTGTTCCAACAGCAAATGACATTGCTGATGCTTTATTCCGAAAGTTTGAAAGTTCCGGCGTGCAACTGGTAAAAGACAATACAGCAGTTCCAATTAATGACTTAACTGGTATGTTGTCGTCATCATCCACACAACCAGAAAATTCATCAAATAATGACTCTCAGGGACAAATGTTAGCTGTCTTCCAACCGCCATTGTCTTCAGATCCTAATATTAACACGTCTTCTGATGGTGAGCTGTTAAACTCTAACTCGTATGCCGAGAATCCTTATGCTTGTGACATGTTGAGACATTCTATACCTTTAGATTACCATGTCAGCAATAAGGTTAAATCTGATGTTTGGTGTGATAACTATGTAAATTTTGCTTTATTATTACCTTCTAACATTGATGATACATGTAATGAATCAACATTATTTGAGAATTTGAATATAACAATTTCAAATAGGAAGTCTAACAAAGAGCTTTTGTCCATTCACCAATGGACAAATGCTTTTGACATATTTATGTCTATATATCTTGAAAAGAATTTGAGGTCGGCTAGAGCATTGATTAAATATGGTTTTAATGTACGGTCATTATGCAAGTCCTTGGGTTTCCAAGCCGCTAAAGTATATGATGAGAAATTTAGAAAGATAAGAAAAATTTTAGGGTTACAATGGGATCAAATCAATGATGAACTTTGGCGATCTGCTGCTTTATATGAAAGACAATCTGATTTTTCAGGTCAAAATAAGAAGTCGTATGCTAAAACCTCAAACTCAGCCCCAAATTCTTTTCAAAGGAGGGCCCAGCATCAGTATCAATTCCCAAATGGCTATTGCTGGGCCTTCTGTAAATCAGGGGAATGCACAGCAAAGTTTTGTAAACTCAAACACCAATGTGTACACTGCAGCAAGAAACACTGTACCCTTACATGTCCAGAGCAAAAAGGAAAACAGGCAAACTTTGTCAAAACTTCCAACACCAATAAAGGTTGAAAATTTGGAACATTTTTTAGTAGGTTATGAAACCCAGTTGAAAGATAAATTGATTCATGGTTTTTCTTTTGGTTTTTCAATTAATTCTTGTTTTTCTACATCTCTTAATAAGAAGATTTTCCCTCCAAATCATAAAAGTGCAAGGGAAAATTATCATGTTGTGCAATCGAAACTGAATAAAGAGATTGAAGCAGGCAGAGTTAAGGGTCCATTTACAAAGCCCCCTTTCCCTCTTTTTGTATGCTCCCCTTTGGGTTTAGTTCCAAAAAAGGAACCCAATTCTTATCGATTAATACATGATTTGTCGTATCCTAAGGGTGACTCTGTAAACTCTGGTATTTCCCCAGAATTTTCGGCAGTACAATACCAAAACATTGAAACAGTCATAGATTTAGTCCAATCTTATGAATCAAACTGTCTAATGTCCAAAACCGATATTGAACATGCATTTCGCTTAATTCCAATAGCTAAAAAAGATCATCATCTGTTAGGTTTTCATTGGGACAAACAGTTTTATTATGATGTATCCCTCCCCATGGGGGCTTCGTCCTCGTGTCAGCTATTTGAGGCTTTTTCTACAGCCCTCCACTGGATTTTAAATGCTAAATTTCAAATATATGGCGTATCACACCTGTTAGATGATTTTTTCTTTGTCGGAAAAGCTGGCTCAAATGAATGTTATAGTGCATTACAAACTTTTCTTTGTCTTGCTGATAAATTGGGGGTACCCATCAAATCAGAAAAAACACAACTCCCTACTACTTGCATTACTATCTACGGTATTGAAATTGATTCTACTCAGATGGTAGCTCGATTACCTATGGAGAAAATAGAAAAAATTTTGCAATTATTAAGTAAATACAAATGTAAACGCAGTATCTCACTCAGAGAATTGCAATCCTTATTGGGTCTTTTAAATTTTGCATGTGGAGTTATCATACCTGGGAGAGCCTTTTTACGTAGGCTTTTTGATCTGACTATAGGTCATACATCTCCTCATTATAGAATCAATCTGAATTCTGATGCAAGATTAGATCTTAAGTTATGGTACAGTTTTATTGAAAATTACAATGGTAAATCTTGTTTTTTATTCAAAGAATGGGTTTCATCAGATTTTTTAAAACTGTTTTCTGATGCTGCAGGTACTTATGGTGGTTTTGCTGCAGTTTTTGGCAGCAAATGGTTTTCAGGGAAATGGCCACCGGAGTTAATTGATTTACACATTACAGTGAAAGAACTTTTCCCGATTGTGTTAGCTATTGATATATGGGGCCCTCTATTAGCAAATCATAAAATACTGTTTTTAACAGATAATTCAGCTGTTGCTGAAATTATAAATAAGACATCATCTCGGGAAAAGAATATTATGAGACTGATCCGAAGATTAGTGTTAGCTGCATTAAAGTACAATATCTATTTTAGAGCCAAACATATTCCTGGGAAAACAAACGTTATTTGTGACTTGTTGTCTCGTTTTTCATTTCAGGAAGCTCATCAGATTGTTCCTTGGTTAAGTCCAACTCCTGTGGCCATTCCACCTCAATTTTTGCATCTATGACTGATAAGCTTGTTAGTGCATCATTATCTGCTGCTACTCAGTCATCATATAATAGAATGCTAAGTGTGTATTCAAATTTTTGTCAGAAATATTTTCCAGGAGTTAATGTACTTCCATCTACTCATGTCATGGTTGCTCATTTTATTTCACATTTATTTATTCAAAATTATCAACCATCTACAATTGCGTCTTACATATCAGCCATCAGTTTTATGCATAAAATTAAGTTCTTACAGGATCCAACAGACACATTTTTTATTAAAAAAATGTCAAAAGGTACAAAACAGTTGAGACATTCTGTTGATACACGGCTGCCAATAACCTATGACATTCTTGTAAAATTGGTTAAGGCTTTACCAAAAGTAATAGTAGGCATTTATAATCAAGTTTTGTTAAAAGCTATGATGTCTACAGCTTATTTTTGTTTCTTAAGGATTGGAGAAATTGCAGTTAAAACTGAGTCTGAAATCTATAGAGTAATTCAAAGGGAAGATATAAAGTTTGAAAGCGTAAATGGTCATGTGAGCAATATGACAATTACTATGAAGTTCTACAAACATAGTAATCTACAGAGTAAGACATTATCAATAGCTAGACGTCCTGAAAATTATTTATGTCCTGTTAAAGCTATTGAGGAATATCTAAGGTTACAAAATTGTCCACATGGTCCTTTATTTCGATTTAAATGTGGAAAACCTGTTTCGGGTTTTTATTTCAATTCTTCACTAAAAAGTTTGCTTAATTTCGTAGGATTAGACACTAATTTTTATAAAGGCCACAGTTTCCGAATTGGAGCTGCGACATCTGCAGCTGCCAGAGGTGTGCCGTTAGCCTTGATCCAAAGCATGGGTAGATGGAAGTCGAACGCTTTTCAACATTATATTCGACTTGATAATTTTCACACTTAGATTTAATATAATCTCAGTCGCTTATTAAGTACTTTGGTAGAGGTCAACATGGCTTGCTTTACCTTATTGTGATTTTTTGTATTTACTTTTAGAGAGGTCAACATGGTTTGCTCTGCAAATTTAAGTTTTTTTTTTTTTTTTTTTTTTTTATTTCAGTCATTTACTATATGTAATGGTATTTATTTGGTTGGTAGAGGTCAACATGGCTTGCTTTACCTTTCCTTACAAGTTTAATTATCAATGATTATTTTGTATACTTATATATCATTTCTTTTTTGTTTTGTTTTGTTTATAATATGTGTTATTATTTTTGTAGAGGTCAACATGGTTTGCTCTACACTTTTACTGAAATGCTAAAGTTAAAAAGAGTATATTTTATTCAATTTTTGGTGTTTTTTATTGAGGTCAACATGGCTTGCTCAATTTTCTAATTCTGGAGTTCCTAAGTTGAATACAGAGTCCTCGGTTGGGGATCCCTCTTGGGATTTGTGGCACTTTTTCAACCCCACCTTTGCTTATTAAAGTCATTGTCATTTATGCAGTACTATTATAATTGTTAAGATGTAAGTTGCATTTTAAATTAATTTCTGAATAAATGACATTTTACTCAACTTGTATTTTATTAACAGCAAACATAGCTCAGACTCTTTGATCTTGGTCATTTATACAAGGTTTTCTCGTTGTTATCTGTGTCAAGGAACATTAGCTGACAAAATAAAATTTATTGTAAATAAAAGATTTTTTGGCTGGAATTTCCGATAATATTGATTTTATTAATGCCATGTGTGTAGAAGGCATTTCTTTGTTTAAGTATATCAACATGAGGTCAAGGACTACATCATGTTCAATGCATGATCATCTAATTACATTATCTGATTGGTCAGTTCTTAAAATCGGTAATTAATATCAAATTTCTACATGTGCTTGGACATGCGGTCATTCGCCTTTGTTTTGGGAGAAAGAAAAGACCGTTTTGAATTTATCTGAAAACCCTCCCATTTCCCTCCCTTTTAAGTGTTATTATATAGGACATTTATTTTTTTCTTTAAACATGAATTAATTACAATATTCATGTATACTTGTTTATATAATTTGTATATACATATGTTGGTGAGTTAATTTTTCAACTCACTTTTATTTTTGTCATTTTTTTTTTTATGTTTATTTTGTTACGGTGTGGCACTTTTTCAACCCCACCTTTGCTTATTAAAGTCATTGTCATTTATGCAGTACTATTATAATTGTTAAGATGTAAGTTGCATTTTAAATTAATTTCTGAATAAATGACATTTTACTCAACTTGTATTTTATTAACAGCAAACATAGCTCAGACTCTTTGATCTTGGTCATTTATACAAGGTTTTCTCGTTGTTATCTGTGTCAAGGAACATTAGCTGACAAAAACTATGTTTACTTACCGACATTCCCGAGCTTTGGATTCGGGAGAAGGAGATAACGATGATGTTTCTGGTCGTGGAGCCATCATGCTAGCACATTTATTTCGAGTTGCATTTTTGAAGGAGTTTTTATCAAAGCACTGCATACCATGTTTCAGAAAACCTGTTCACAAAAATTTGTTTTGATAATTTAATGTCTGCAATACAGTATTAAAAACAGTTTAATTTAAAGGAGAAAATTGTAACTAGTCTTGTCCTTTCTATACGCAGAATGTTTTCTTTTCAGTTAATAAAATAACTTTGATTTTTTTAACTAACTAGTATAAGGTTTAAAATTCTGAGCAATGTTTTTCGTGTAAGTATGAATGTGTTTGTTGGCGGCTGATTCTTTATCTGGTCTGCTATACTGCGCAGTATTTTTTTGGAATTTGTGTTATCACTTTTTCGATTAATGAATTGAAATGACTTCTTTGAAAATTTAACTAATGTCAGAAATATTTGAAAAATCAGTATTTCATGATATCCATATAGCTTTTAGTTTTCATTTTTTCCAAAACAACTTATTACAAAGTTACTTTGTCATGTCTCCCAAAACAACATATTACCCAATTAATTTTTGTCAAGTGTATGCTACAGAAGGAACCAACCAAATTACCAGATTTACATGTGAGTTTGCTCTCGAAACAATAAATTATAAGATTAACATTTGTCTTATCTTTTAAAAAAACATATCATTAAATTCAAATTTGTCACGAACAAAAAATAGGTGATGACTCTAGATCAACCCCAGTTTTTACCCTATGATGTTGTTTCTCAATATCTTAGACTAGTTCAATGGAATGCATAGATTTCTGCAGTAAAATAGATACAATTAACAAAATTAAACTCGACTCAATCACAAATGTGAAATGAATCTATAATCTCTATCTCATTATTAGAGGAAATGTAACTATGTTTGCCTCACTATATAAGAAATATCTAAAAGCGCTTTTGAGAGGAATTTGGTTTTATTTTTGTCTTGGTTTTTTGTATCAAAATTATTATTTCTAAGAATCAGAAGGTCTTTGTTTAGAACTATGCATAAAACACCTAATAATAATTAAAAAGTGTTATTCTGATTTTGCATAATTTTTCCATCCTTTTGACCACTATAAATATTAAATATTTATTTGCGGATAGGTTTTACTTCCGTTTTATAGTTTGTTTCTATGTGTGTTGCATTGTCGTTTGTTTTTGTTCTCTACAGTATTTCTATTGTTTCGTTCTTTTCCTTTTCGACTGGATGTGTTTCCCTCGGTTTTAGCTTTTAAACCGGATTTTCTCTCAATCGATTTATGATTTTCGAACAGCCTTTATTTGGATCACAGTAAATACCTCAATTATAACCCATGTGGCAATAGTTTGAACAAGTGAACAATGTTGGTGTAAAGAGCATCTTCCGATATGTATATTTATACCACACATAACAAGTTTATGTATTAAATAAAACAATTACAGCATACAATTTAAAAGAAATCAGTTCATTTAAGATCAACTATTTAGTTTTCTATGTTGTGTCATGTGTACTATTATTTGTCTGTTTGTCTTTTTCATTTTTAGCCATGGCGTTGTCAGTTGATTTTTGACATAATGAGTTTGACTGTCCCTCTAGATCTGGTATCTTTCTCCCATCTTCTATAAATCTACCTGCTTTAAATTCAGAGCCACACATCAAGTCGGTCAAACTAACAGCTGCCTGAATGCCTTTGATGATTTGCTGTGCTTGAACCGTTCTAATAGCGCCACATGCTCTTTCGATTGGAGATATACAATTCTTGAAACTTTTGAAATTTCTAAATAAATGATAAATAAAATGTTTCTTGCATTTTACCTTATAATTAAATAACATTCAGAGCAAAACAGTATTTTCATTTTTATCAGTTTTTCCAAAAGAATGGTATCAACTAAAATGATTGTCTTTCAAATTATACCTTACAATTATATGCTTCTATTTTTTGCAAAAGGTAATTTTCAGTCCACCTTAAATCTGAGTTTATAAAGAGTCATAGCAACTTTGAGTTCAAACTCAACAGTGTATAGAATAAATTGTGATTAGGGACTTTCCTTTTTGAATTTTCCTCAGAGTTCAGTATTTCGTATTTTTACTTTTGGTAAAATATACTAGTAACGTTATCCAGTAAAACCAAACCCATACCACATAGTCAGCTATAAAAAGGACCAGAAATTTCAAATTGGTCATTGAAGACACATTTGATTGATGAACAATGTCATGCATAACTTGTACATGAATACTAATGCTAGTTTATCAAACCACTGTATTCTATTTTGAAGTTACAAAAATAAATGTATCATTAAGATATCGACCTTGAGATGTGAACATTAACCAGACTGGTTTTTTTTGTCATTCAAGTATTACCTTATAGATACAGCAGTCCATTCATGCTTACTGGGAGTTTATGGGACTTTTAAGTGTCTTGCTGTGGAATTATTATTGTCAAGTCAGGTCTGCCTAAATGTCCGTTTTTACGGATTTTTAACAAAACGGTGACCTACATCTTACAGACTAGATTCCTTTTTGGCCGTATTATACTTCTTTATGTTTCTGTACCACCTATGCATGCATTTGTGATAATAGTTTATACCTACAGTCACTACCCGTTACGTAGTGACCATGAAAAGATTCCCACCCCCAACTTATTTTGGCTACTTTTCATGTATGTCCGATTTTTAAACTCTTAAACGGCTTTTAAAGTGTCATATGTTCATATAGAGACATCTGAGAAAAGTTAATGGACCATGAACTGCATGTTTGAAGTCTTTGCTATCATGACAGTTCAGCTTGGGAAGTAAAACAAGTCTGGAGGTTCATACGGGCAATCAAAGAATGGTTGTCGCCATCAAGCCTACAGGCGAGATTTGGGGCAAAGGGATTATTAGTAATTGAAAGTTCATTAGTTGGAAGTTGATAGGTTGCAGTTTTATATCAATTAGGGGGCAATAGGGGTCCGTTATCATGTTTACAAAAACACCTCGATTTTGACAAAAACAGTTAACAACAAATGCAAAAATGATAATAGCAGTTGCCACAGTGGGTTGAAAACAGTTAACAGTTAACATTTATCTGAGACAACAGTTAACAACACCTTGAAAAAGGCCACAAACAGATCAAAAAAGGTATAGTACTACCCTCATCAATCGAAACATATAAGCGAAAGCAATCCTTTGCAAAAAAATTTCTACATAAGTAACACTCAATTAAAGCTAAAGATTTGGTGGAAGAGTTAATATGGCAAGAAAGTATGACAATTACAATAAATTTATGGATCTCATCAATTATTTTGATGCCGGTATAACAAAACCGTAATCTAAAACAATTAAGACGATTGTAAGTGTGCCGTGTATTTGGCTTTTCTATTTTACCATATGTAAGATTAATCTCAAAGTTTCGAAACAATATTTGTCTTGAATGAATAATCACCAAAAATAACCTTTGTAAAATGTTTTATCCTGATTGTTCGCAGCCCAAATATTTTTTTCATCGTTGATTCCTTTTTACTTTCAAATCGGCAATTGTCAGGTCGTACTGACCAGTGAGCCATCGTGTTAACTTGATGAAATCCGTAATTGTGCAAATAATGCAATAAAATAGAAAACGAAGTTCACTTACCTCAAAACTCCATTTAGATGCGATATTATACAAATTTCCTGCGTATACGTAACGGGAAAACTTTTGCTTGAAAGTGGTCATTCGTTTGATGTTATGTTTTGACTTAACGGAAAAGTGGACAGATAATTCATGAAGTTTTGTGATAGTGAAATTGAATAATGTTTTGATTTTTACTCATACTAGGCATTAATTATTTTTGTTATGCATTATAATAGTAATGGCGTTTCTGTAGGTCTTCTACTGATCCAATTTGAAATTGCAAATTAGTTCGTTATTTGAGAAGGTAGAAATGGCTAAGTTGGTATATTTGAAGTGTTTACATTTGTTTCAAAGGGGTTTAAAAGTTTGAAGTATGTGCTTAAATTTTTTGCATCTTAAATACGTGTTTTTAATTATGATTAACTATGAAGCTTTGATGTATACATTTGTTAACTTTTAAATTTAAAAAAAATGTCACTAAGCAGTCTACTTTTGTAGGTGCAAATATACGTACACCTTTTTCGTTCATAATCATACATTTCACAGAAAAAAATTGATTTTTGTTTTGAATTTACTTTATTATGTTGCTGGGTTACTGAATCATTAACATGATTAACATATACCAAAACTCTTCAAATCCTATTTTTTAATGGTATTAATAATAAACTGAAACCTTTTTGTTAGTTTCATTCCAGAAGACAATTTTCAGAAGAAATTGTGTAAGAAATATAAACTTACAGACAAACTGTATTAATTTGCTGAGCAGAAGGAAATCCTTCGAAATTCTCTGTTACCAAATTTTGAAGCATCTGAACACATGTCATCATTTTAGAAATAGCACATTCTAAAAAAAAATATACATAATTTAATTTAAAAGTTTAAATGTTTCAATTATGTATGAAAGTTATTTTACAAATTTGAATTAATTCATAAAAGCTATTTTTCATAGGCAGTAAAAGCAAATCTCAATATTTTCATAGGGAATTAACATCTAGCTGTAACTATTACATGCCTAGTTAAATTTGTAAGATTAACATTGAAAGTCATTTATATACGCTGCTTTGTACAGAACAAGACTGATACAGATTTTATAACTAAGGCAACATGGTATTTTCGCTGATATCAATTTCGTGGTTTTACAAAAGTATACATACAAGCCGATATAAGAAAATAAAATTCGTTGAACATTTAAATTCTAAACGAGAAATGCCAATAGTAATACCACTACATACCAAACTGTCCCAGGTTAGGGGGAGAGTTGGGATCCCCAAACATGTTTAACCCCGCATTATGTATGTATGTGCCTGTCCCAAGTCAGGATCCTGCTTTTTTATGAGATCTAAGCCAGTGAAAATATGGAGGGAAATTAAAAAACAAATGACACCCTTTTTCTGTCAAAAAATATTAAAAAATAATAAGGATTTATAGGATTTTCAAATATGGTTTTTAAACTATATATAACAAAATTATGAAAAAAATAGGGTAAGCGGCATAACATTTTTCGGGGCACTTCATGGATGAAACCCGAGGATTCCCAATATCTGGCAAAAATTAAAAAAAATAAAAGGAACAAACATCATGAAGGTTTGTAATAGTAAACTGTTGTTATATATTAGATTTATTAATTTATTAGAAAAGTTATTGTTCCCGCAATACAATCCGACATTGATTTTCTCACTTTCAAAAGCTACAATGACAGGAGAGATTCACAAAAGTTTTTGATTTTCACTGCCAACAGATAGTTATCAAAGGTACCAGGATTATGATTTATCACACCAGACGCGTATTTCGTCTACATAAGACTCATCAGTGACGCTCAGATCAAAATAGTTATGAAGCCAATCAAGTATAAAGATAAAGACCAATTGTATATGACATATTTTGTTTGATTTTCAAAAAGGACAATTTAGATTCCAATGATTTCAATGTTTTACATTTGTAATCGTCGTAAATTGAGTTACTATTGCTTTCAAATACATCTAGCAAATGGTCAAGGCGAATGTTTTTCTATCAATCACTTTATGATATTATGTTGCCATGACCACGATGAATATAGAGCTTTAAGTCATTCGTTCCGGACACAAAGGGACAATTACAAGACCTCGAGAGAATTTTAGACACTTGTGATAGTTTCTATAAAGCACTTGAGAAAGTCAGAGCTATTTTATATTCTTGGCTACAGAAATGGCATTTTTAAATAAGAAAATAACAAAATTGTGGAAATTAACTCGGACGAAGATGTCGTGGATGAAATTAAGCAAAAATAAGAACGTGTTTGATTTAGAATAAAAATCAGTCAAATTAGTAAAACACATTCAACTCAAATCAACAAGTAAACATTTACCCGTCAATTAATACTTCCGTTTTTCAGGTTAGTAATGTTACTACTTCTGAAACACCCATTAATACCACGGTTTTACCTATAAACAATAGTGAACCAGCAAGCCATGTATCGACAGATCCATACAATTACATAAACATACATGTAAGTCCTGCTTGATAATTCACAGTCGATGTATACTTTAGCCAGCTTTCGCAATTATTATAACAAAACTGATACGTTCGTGCGATGTGTAGAGTCGTAAGGACAGACATATGACTTTTATTGTTGTACCACTTATTAGAACAAGTTTCCCGTAGAAAAACATCAAAACGTAGCTAAAGAATATAGGTCAACAAACTGGACGCTGATCGAATAACGCAAATAAATTGAAGACAAATTAATTATCATGAAGTCCGGAAAATTACCTCAAAAAGTAGGAAGCCAACTCGCTTCTGCTACTTTTTTGACATATAAAAATCACCCCCTTAATCATAGAAAAAAGAAAGGTCGTTATCTGATATTCAGATCAATAAACAGCAATGCGCAATTTGTCACGAAATAGGACACACATTCGTCAACTGCACCAAAGGCACCACTGCTAACGCACATATGAAAACTTTCAAGAAGGCTATAATTCAACTACAAAACTGCCTTTGTTACCACAAACTGTAAACCAAAAATTAACTGCAGAAATTTAATCATCACACTAGTTTATGTGGAATAATAACCTTTAGTTTACCTGTTTAACAAATATGATAACTTTATTCCACCGATGTTAAACATTTCTACTTTATTTCTATTAAAAAATCCATAGTCAATGTAATTCAATAAAAGAATAACCAGGATATTCAAATATAAACTAATAATTAAAAGACTCATGACGAAACAACACCAATACATGTACCTTACGGATGATGACGCTATACTAATTCCTGAAATGAGCTTTTTCGTCCCTTCTTGAACATCTCTCTATAATTGAATTTCTATACATTTCTGCTGTTCGTTAAAGTGTAAAGCTGTTTGCCAATTGATATTTTTCAAAGGGGACCTTACTAAATTTATTGGGTATAGGTAAAATATGAATGTAGATGCTAAAAAAGAGTTGACAAAGAGACATGCGTTGTCTTTAAAAAAAAGATAGTTCAATGCAAATGTTAAAATAAAAATGGCAATACATCTAAACTAGGCTAAACATCCAAAGTCGATGCATCATTACTGAAGATTTATGGTCAAATAACCTACATGGATATTAAATTGCTGATGGTAACACAACTGCAAAAGTACCGATGACATATCATAAGTGGTTCCATTTAACAAATTCAAACTCAAATTTTTGCATGTAAAAAACTTTAAATAAAAAAAAATTCAAAGTCAATAAACAATCAATGAGTGGATGGGTTCAAATTATCTTCACTGAAAAAATGTGCCTATGCTTATACGACTGTTTTCCAAATGTACCTTCCATTGTTAGTCCCCTTTAAACTTACATAATTAAACGATTCAAAGTTAATACACCATAACTGATGGAGTGGGGAAAATTATCTCCATGAAATTGAGTTATGCCAATGCTAATACAACTGCATACCAAATATATTGACATGCCACTTGTCGTTCTCATTTGAATAATACACTGTCGATGCCACCTATGTCACTTTAACAGGAAGCAGCACACCATAGTCTGCCTTTTCAACATCATATAGATAAGACAACTATGACTGGCACATAAGATGATAAATCAATAATTAAAAGATCAAATATTTATGGATTTAACGACAATAGAACTGAGTAATTACCATTTTGAATGTTTGGTGGGTCACCACCATCACCATCACCACCCAAACCACCACTACCACACATCTGTTCTAAAGATGTTATGGTGGCCAGTGTTGGATCCCCAGCGCAAGCATCTTTATGTGGTGCTATACATGTCTTGATGTTATCGTATGCTCTATAAATAAAAGTTTAAGATGAAAATAAGAAGTTTATAAAATTTCACAAGAAGAAACTGCTTATTATATAGCAGTTGTATCATTTATTCTGTAGCATGGTTGAACAGGCATTTATTTTGGAAGAATCCTACTTAAACACGTTGGTGTGAAGTTAAACTACTAAAGGTATCAAACAGCCTATATCACTCACATTATGCAGTCAGCAAATAACTTTGGTGCAATGCAATATGAATATGTGTTGAATTAAACATATGTAGGACCAAATCTATCTTGCAAAGCATTTGATAGAATCCAAATTTCTGTTTATTTAAATTAAAGATAACAAAGAAACAGCATTCAATGTCCCCTGAGTTGAACATACTGTTTATGAAAAAATTCACTTGAGATCGCAAATAATACTATTTGGATTTATGAATTTATTAGTATTTTATGTTTAACTGATCATTCTTTTTATAGATATGAGTTTATCTATTGTCTTCAAGTTGTTAGATAAAAACGTTTAAATTATTTAAATAAACATCATTTTAGGGCAATTACTTCTGAAAAGAGTTGACTAACGAATTTTGGTCACTTCACTTATTTGTTGGTCTCATTTTTTTCTTTTTTCTTTCTTCTGTGTACTTTAACTTCTGTGATAAAATTCAACACAAAATAATAATGAAAATAATCTTTTGAGGACAATGACTTTTTTTAAGTTCCCACTGATAATTTTAGCCATTTTGACCATAGTTGCCAACATAAAATAAATCCAAGCTTAAAGAAATGAGTTGAACAATGTCCCGTCCTATTAAAAAACTCTAAACATATTTAATATATGCTATGTAAACATATTATGGTTTTAAAGCGCAAGTCAAGCCATAAGATAAAATCTCCAGCGGCTGCGCTTTATATTTTCAGTACTGTACTTTTTTTTTACAGCTCCCGAATTGCACCTCTAGCGCAGGACTTAACATCTTGAGCACTGGACTTAAAATCAACAGCGCTATATGTTAAATCTTAATCTCCACTGAGAAAATGACACAAACTCTTTATTTAGGCGCAATAACTCCTACAAGACTTCGTCTGACTGTTTTGATGTTACATACATTACGTAGACCTTATCATTAAGAACATGTTCGCCAACGTCAGATTTTCAATATCGTTACTGTTATTAATATAATAGACATCCTATGTTTTATTTCTAGACATGGCGAGTATGTAGGTTAGCAAGCAGGGTCATCAGCCACATTTTTAAAACTTTAAATCCAAATCAAGGCCGTAACTAGGCATCTTATTTTAGTGAGGCAAACTAATTGAGCCGAGCGAAGCGAGGCGAAATTATTTTTTTTTTTAGGGTGTGAAAGGAATGGTGCAAAGTCCTGCATTCTAGGCATTTTTAGACAGTTTGATAATGTTTTGAATTTGGACACTTTTTATATGAATTTTTCAGATTTTAAGACTTTTAATTACTAACACCAAATTTTTAACAACTTTATCTAAATTTATAGGTAAGATAATTATCCAAATATCACTGATTTGGGTCTGCTGCCAGAACATAGAACAAACATCGATTCAGTAGAGTTTGCCAAATTTTTCTATGGCCAGTTCAGTCAAATCGTTTCAGAATCATAATTTGGTCTGCTGATATCCTTATCGCGATGAACATGGAGCATGACAAGACCGCACAATCTCTCGCCACTCATGCATGCTCTTTTCCAAGTTTTCAGTTGTTCCAGGGCAGTCTGTGTTTCTAAAGGTAGCACATCATCATCAACACAATGATCAATGTCTTCTTCCAATTCCTTCTCCATCAGCAATTCGGTAGCAGCATCGGTAGTAACAGTTTTGTTTGCAAAAGGGAATTAAGCTTTCATGTAAGCACCATTATACGTGGTATTTTAGTTTCAGAATCTATAAATTTAGGGGTTAGGGTTTGGAGGTGTCCGATTCCGAAACCCCGAGTATAAAGAAATGAAATTCCGAAGTCCCGAATAAGTAGACAAAATCCTGTGTTAAAGGTTCTTCGATTCCTCAATAATATCAAATTGGAATATGGGATATTCTTTCAACTTTTAATATTAAAGAAACATGGATAAAAACTAATCCATGCATTTATGTTTCATATTATTTATATTTCATTTATCTGTAAAGAGAAAGTTTAAAGTTCGTGAAATGAATACGCAGACAGGATTTGCCCCCTTGCGATGCCCAGTACTAGATTTGTCAAAAGTTGGTGAAACGGAGATTTGATTGTTCTAATGAAGTTATATGCATTACTCAGACTCTGTTCACAAAAAACTAGTTTACTAGAATAATTCCTTCTTTACCTTCCTTTTTCTGCAAGAACCTGTTTTTAACTAAAGATCCATGATGATTATCGTTACTAGGTTAATGTAATCGAGAAACATCACCCGTTGAGATGCTGAATTATATACAGGAATAATAGTTTAAAAGGAATGATGACAAGTTATAGAAATTAAGGTTGAGACAGAACAACAAATGACTATTATATTTATATATATATATATATATATATATATGTATTTAAAAAAATAATCATTGTCGAAATTTTAGTGAGGCAATTGCCTCACTTGCCTCAAGGGTAGTTACGGCCTTGCAAATGATAATTGTAACGAAGTTTCATGAAATTTGGGCTTGTATTTTCAGGCGAGATTTCAGACGATATGATCTTCGTAAAATATAACGGAAGATAGACGATGGACGGCAACGGATAGCAAAAGCTCACACTAAACCTTTAGAACAGATGATCGCAAAAGAAGACACGATAGAATAAGAATGAAACAATTGTTATCCAAAGATTAAAGAACAAAAATGTAAACAACTATATTTAGCAGTGTGTGTTCCAATAACACACTGATAACCAAGTAATATAAGAAAAGAACTTTACAGTGTTTATTTTGTCTTTTTTCGTTATTTTTTAGCCTATGCTTTGACTGTTTCCAATAATGAAGTGGTAGGATGATTACACGAACCAAAATTAATGTATTTCATATTTTTTCTGAATTGTAAACGAATGGCTGTCTGTTTTACGGAATTTGATGTATTTTAGTTACCACTATTGTATAATTATTAAATTCTCTCCTATTTAAAGTACATATTGAATGGTCGTCTACTAATTAAATCATAAGTATTCTGACAGCTGTTGTAAGTCAATAAATAGAGGCATCACATCTATCCCATACTATTTGTAATATTTAACAGACGACTACAGAAGACGAACGATATATGACACAGCTAACTATTTTGTAAGACCATTGAACAAGTTTTCGTGTTTACAAAGTGCTTAAACAATCACCTTTACATCTGAGCTTTAACATACCATGGCATATAATTCTTAGTGACTTGTTTTTTGCAGAAGTAAAAAATACAAATTTCGGAGTTTATAATTGATGATAGATACTTACGCACATTGTGCCTGCATACTTTCAGCACTACCCAAAAACCTAGTATAACATGCTGATATTACATTTCTGTCACATCTTCCGTTCACAGCTGTAAATAGAAAAAAACGGGACACAAATTTTAAATAAGTACACACATTTAGATCTATTTTAAAATCCAAAAGGTGCCTCTACTGCATTATCATTCTTACTTAATTCATCGCTCCTACGTAAATTTGCTCTTATGCCAAAAGATATCAACATAATTAACTACACGATGTCGTAAGTTAAGTATTTACGATCACATGAAATCGTTTAAACTGATTTAATACAGCTCTGTATTGAAGTACATTGCAAAGAAAAGTGCAACAAACATATAATAAGATGGACAGGCAGACAAACAGATGTACAGAGTATAACAACTTAGAAAGCATTTAGTAATTGTTAAGGTCAAATATTTATTTTGTAGGCAATACTTAGGATTTTACACACAAAGAAAGGATTCCTTTAGCTGTATTTTGTAAAATCACTTATGAATTTAAGGTCCTCAATACTCTTCAAATTCGTTCTTTATTTGGTCTTCTTTACTTATTTGAGTCAAGTCTGATGAGTCCATTGTAATATTTTAAGCCAGGTATTATGATGATTTTTTTTGTAGAATGGCCCCTTTTTAATTTTATTAAAAATTGCAACATGCTTATTCTGTCAACCTTACAACAAGAACAAAATTTGTACCATAGATATTATTCGGTTGTCTGACTCCTGCACACAATCAAAGCTAAATAGAAGAGAAGCCTTACTAAACATATAAGCCTCAATGAATGAGCATTTCATTCTTATTACATACCCTTCAACTGTTATACCTGATTTTATTTGAATTTTGGGCAAGCCTTATTGTAGGTTCAGTCCAACATTTTTTTCTTAAAATGTCATATAACAAGTCAGAAATATGGCAATTGTTTTCTCATATTCTGTTTCTATGTATGTTAGCGTTCGTTTTTGTATAAGTTCAGTGTTTCTGTTGTGCTGGTTTTTTTCTTTTATAGTTGATGTGCTTCCCTCAGTTTTTGTTGGTGACCTTCATTTGTTTCATTTAACTCGATTTATGACTATTGAACAGAGGTATACTTCTATTGCTTTTATTTAGCTCTCTGGAATTTCTAAATCACTTCAGATTATTTTTTTGACCCAAACAGTTCCTTAATCCTCATGTAAATACAGTAATTACTAACCCTTTTTCGTCTATTTTTCTCTCCAAAGAGACATTTGGCGTCTTAAGTGAAAAGTTAAACTTTACTATCAATACACTTCAATAATTGGGATCTTAATTTCTGTTAAATAGATGTACAAGGAATACGTTGTCGCTCCACTGATGTAAAGGTGACAATTCACTATTTATCTTGTCAATTATAGCTTAGAAATGTGTAAAATGTTTCAACGTCTGGAAAATGTGAGAACAATCCTCAAACTATAGCGCAATAACAGTTTCACAGCTTCAAACAGTGTATTACCTTTCTGTGAAGCTTGAATGATCCGGTTTGAAGTCAAAATTAAGTTCTCCTCATAATAAAAAATGATAACTAAGTTTCAAATTCATACGGCCGCTAATTCTTTGTTAACTACCTTTACCAAAAGATTAAACTTGTACTGGCTTCATCTATCACATTTCAATATTTAGTGAACAGTGTAAAAATCCTCATTTAGCATACAATTTAAAAGTTTACCTGAAAATAAACATGTGTCTTAATGTTTCAAGTTGACTAAAACTTAATGGGAAACTACATTGATCAACACTTTAACGTGATATAGGACAGGATTCACAGCCCAGAAAATATATTGGTCTGATCGAATAATACAAGGGACAAGAGCAAAACACAAAGCAAGTCAAAAGTAATCATGAATGGTTATAATTCATCTGGTTTACAGGTTATGTCCATGAACGATTAATGTTTTCATGTTTATACCAAACACATGCAAGCTGAAAAAAAAAATCATCTGTTAAGGTCAATATCTCCTAAAAAGAGTCAACTGATAGTTTCAGCCATATAAGTATTTGTGCAGATATTGTATAGCTGATGATTGTTGTTTAAAGAGTCTGTTTTCGAGAGAGAGAGAGAGAGAGAGAGAGAGAGAGAGAGAGAGAGAGAGAGAGAGAGAGAGAGAGAGAGAGAGAGAGAGAGAGAGAGAGAGAGAGAGAGAGAGGGGTATGATATGTAATTATGATAATTTACTTTGGCTATACTTTTTGTACCTTTTTGGATTATAGCTCTTCACCTTTTTAAATGGCTTTTGATTTTCAAATATTTTGTCCTCGAGAATCACTGAAGAGACATTTATTGTCGAAATGCGCATCTGGTGCAAAACAATGGTACCGTTTATGTTATTTTTGAATCCTTAGGTGAGCAAATTAACATACACAACGCCTCCATCTTAAATCCTGCAAACTTTCAATGACCTAATTGTATAGTGGTTTTGTTTTGCTGTCGATAAAAGGTCTGATTTTGATTAATATAGATTTAGACAGTACTATTGTCTTACACAATCTGTTTTCAGTAATATAAGTATGATATTAACCTTAGAGCAAGAGTCATCATAATCTATAGGATTCTCCCTCTTATTACATGCATATATGACCACACATTAAACTAAAGACATAGTCTTTAATTTCAAGTATCACGATTAAAAAATAAGCTGATAGTTGTGTTCAAGGATTTACAAATGTACTATCTTTAGATATAAGAATATGTGGTATTAGTGCAAATGAGACAACTCTCCATCCAAGTCCCAAAAAGTATACGTCAACCATTTTAGGTCTTTGTATATAAAATATAAATGCAAGATATAATATATACCTCGAAGTTCTATTCACAATAACTAATTATTCTCTGAAGGAAAATATTATCTGCGGTTCTCTGGTACAGCCATGGGAATAATAGTTGCTCCAACAAACGCAACACTTTTCTAGGCTGATAATAAGTCATATGGGCTCTCGTTCATTAAATTATTTTCAGTACTCGAATGAGTATATATAGATATAGGAAGATGTGGTGTGAGTGCCAATGAGACAACTCTCCATCCAAATAACAATTTAAAAAAGTAAACCATTATATGCATTTTTTCAACAACCGCCACTATAGTTATTATACTATCATATCCACAAATTTCCAAACTGTGGCAATTATTACATGTTTTAAACTCCGTTTTACAATGAAACCAACGGCTGTGTCTCACTATTTGATTTGCGAATACACATATATATAGTGTTTATATTTTTTTACCGGGTGAATGACTGTAACTGAACACTTCATTTGTAAGTGTATTCCAAAAACATATCTTTAGATGGACTGTTTTATGTTAAGCTGGTTAAATCCCGCTTAGTCAAGTGAAATAAATCAAGTTATGATAGATATATAAAAAAGAAGATGTGGTATGATTGCCAATGAGACAACTATCCACAAAAGATCAAAATGACACAGACATTTACAACTATAGGTCACGGTACGGCCTTCATTCAAAATTATAATAGAGCCTATTTATAGGGCCCTTTAATTTGAAATAAAAGATTCTTATATACCTGTGTACAGATGAACAATGAGCTATTGCCGATTGACTCAACAATTAATGTATATTGTCACAAATATGAATAATATCTAATACTATATTGTTGTATGTAATATGATAGAAGCTATTTTTATTGCCTTTTAACTGGAAATGAAATATTCTTATATACCTGTGTTCACTTGAACCACGTGCGATTTGACGATTGTTCAATGCAATTGATATTAACCTTGTAAAATTCCTAAAATTTAAAAATTCTCGTAATTATAATGTGGTAAAAAAGGTATTAACACATGTTAAAGTTTTTTTTAATTAAGATATCATATATATTCATCTTAAAAAAAATACGTTACCTGCAAAAAAAACCCAGATAATTGCAAAAACAGCTTTCCATCTCATGATGAATTAACTAGCTGTTTCCTCTTTATTATTCGTCGGGCTTTCTCCAAACTTAAGTCGCCGAGATTAAATTCGATAAAAGTTATTTGTATTTCTAGTTATAGACTATTGTTCAATCTTTCAAAATCTGTTCCAACCATTAGTTCATGCTGAATAATTCAAGACATATGAATTTAAATATCTTTTGATCTTCTCATCTGAGTATATACGAAATTGTTTTTAAGTCTCTAAATTGTGCTTTTTGTCGTCCTCTCCTATGTGTTATTATTCCATTATTAACTCAATTAATTTATTTAGTGTGTCATTCTAACCTTCTGCGTTTTGTTATTTCTTCCTCATTAAGTGCAATACCACCAAATCATAGTACGTCATATCCGGGTGAGAACAAAGGGTCGACAATGAATACTTCCTTGAATTTAACACTTCTAGGAAATTACTAAGACGTTTTACTGCAGTGAACAATTTATGAGTCATAAGTATATATACATATATTGAGTGTTTCAAAGCACTATTTTTTCTTAGGTGTTTCTATAGAATATATTTGAAACTTGAGGTGACATGGTAACTAAAGCTTGGAAAAAAAGAGATGAAAACTCCAGTAATTGTTTTTTTCTTATATGCAATGGAATATTATGTGAATTTTTTTCATTGTACTGGACAAGAGTAACCTTTACACATGCCAAGTATATTTTTGAAACAAATATAATTTTGCATTTAAAAAACAAATGCAAATTTTACAAAGGGGAAATCGATAATGGTATTACATTATCACCTATTATGGAAAGTTAGGCCTTGAGCGCACATCATTGGATAGAATTTCAAAAATGAAATATTCTGAGTGAACTTTGTCTCAACCACACATTTTATGAGAAAATTGCCTTGACATAAGCATATACCATGGATATTAGTAGAGAAAGCAAGCCATACTCAGGGTATTAGGGTGCTTTTTCTTACTTATTTCTTCTTATGTCTTATATTTTGTTATAATAGAAAACTGTTCCCTTAGTGTTTATTTAATGAATACATATTGTTATTAGAAAATAAAATTATTTTTGAAGCAGTGACAACAAATAATTAACTAACAGGGAAGCTTTGTGTCCCTATCTTGAACGCGGCGTTAATTTAAGTTTTACGTGTGGACTTATTATTTGAATTGCTTTACATTGTCTTATCGGGGCCTTTTATAGCTGACTATGCGGAATGTGCTTTGCTCAGTGTTAAAGGCCGTACGGTGACCTATAGTTGTTAATGTCTGTGTCATTTTGGTCTCTTGTGGACAGTTGTCTCATTGGCAATCATACCACATCTTCTTTTTTATATTATTGTAACATCCATGGAGTCAATAAGATATTTATGAGCATAGTTCTTTCAGCTTTTCAGTTTGAATAATTCAATAACTCATTTGTGATTATATTTCTAAAAGTTAAAACAAGGTTGAAACCACCATTTTCTACAACAAAAAATGCCTGTATCAAGTCAAGAGTATAAGTGTCGATGCAACAAAACTCCAATATAGAAGTAAAACAACTATATATCACCATACATCCTTCAACAATAAGGCAAACCGATACTGAATAGTAAGCTAACACGAAATTACAATATATGTACACATAACAGGTTGTTGACTTGGGACAGTCATATATGTTGATGGTTCATAAGTGTTTCTCGTTTCTCGATTTTTTTTAATATAAATAAGACCATTAGTTTTCCCGTTTAAATGGTTTTACACCAGTCATTTTTGGGGCCCATTATAGCTTGCGGTTCGGTTAGATTCCATTTTGAAGACCGTACTTTGACCTTGAATGGTTTTTTTTTTATAAATTCTGACTTGGATGGAGAGTTGTCTCATTGCCATTCAGACCACATCTTCCTATACAGAATGTATAAGGGGTTTACATGCTTGCAAACGCCGACCGGTATGGTATTTCTTATAGTGTTGTTATCATTTGATTTTAGTGAGCACGAACTTGACCTTCAATGTCAAAGTTATCTATAACTTCTTGTTTGAGTTACAAGCCCATATACTATATTTATCATCAGTGATTCTACAATGGACCTCTTCTGGTTTGCAAAAATGGAAAAATATTGCAGCCGAATAAAAATCCCATTAATACCTTTTTACGTCTCACTTATAAAAAGAATAAAAAGTTGAAAATTCAAAACGGAAATCTATTGGCAAAATCAAAAGCTCCAACTCATCAAACAAATGGATAACAACTATCATATTCTTGACTTGATACAGACATATTTATATACTTATTATATATAGAAAATGGTGGATTAAACCTGTTTTTATAGCTAGCTTAATATCTTACTTGTATGTTAGAAGTATTCAATTTCATTGTATTACGAACAAAGCAAACAGTATTAAAATGGAAAGAATGTAAAAAATAGTCGTAAATCAGTCAACATCTAAATCACTATTAAAAACAAGCAAATATATTGGCAAATATGAAAACACATTTTTACTTGTTTTTACTTGAATAATGCCACTGATAAGTTGTGTCAAATGAAAAAAGTTAAATAATAATTTTTACGTATCTTTTTTGACTCTTTGCGATTTAAAACTATTTCTTGTCCGAATTTTGGATTTGTCACTGGCGCACCGATAAAGCTCATCGAGCGTAATCCATAGAGCTTGATGTTTTATCAACTATCCATGTGTTTGTGGGAGTCGCATTCATGATCCCTTGACATCATATGAATTATAACACTGTATGCTTTATGAAATACCGGAGATTTAGGCAATAACAAATTATCGAAGAGAATACCACTCATTAACCCCACAACAAAAACTTAAATTAGAATAATAACAACAAAATGACATCAGCATTACCATTTACATCACCTACAAAGTCGCTCATTGGTTAAATGCAAATTTGGTACTATGTCTTGATATAGAAAATCGGAAAATGACGTGTATATCTACTCGTTCTAACTGTAAAAAAAGTCTTCTTTTTTTCTAACAAGTTGTTTGTAATATTTGGTAATATCACGGCAAGAAACAGACAATTTGAAAGTTCAGAATACGACCATTTATTGTACTGGATTGTTTTCAAATAAATGTTTCTATCTTTTTGCATTTAAGCTTTTGTATATATATGTTCAAATGCCGATTTCTTTTTAATGAAGACGGATTTAAAAGGAAAAGTAATTTTTGTTGAAACTCATGCCTCAACGCCATCACTAACTTTAAAACTTTTAATAATTAACACATTATATACATTGCTTGATGAATGAATAAAGGATTCACAAATCTTTGGAGATCCACATATACACCCATGAAGGATAATGACAGTTGTTATCCATTTTTTTATTATGTATTTTAGCTTTTGATTTTGCCAGTAATAGAAACAATATTGCTGGGTCTTCTAAGTTCGCAAAGAAACCTATTTGAAAGTAAGTAACACTAATTGTATCAGCAATCAAAGCCTTGCTTCATAGTTATTGGGAAACTACTCATTTCATCATTCAAAAGAAAAGTAAAAGATTACAGAGGAACTCGTAAATCGAAAATAAACTAACAATGCCATGGCTAAAAAAGAAAAAGACAAACGGACAAACAACAGTACACAAAACACAACATACAAAATCGAGAAGCTAAGCAACACGAACCCCACTAGAAAACTGCTCGCGTTACTCAAGTTAGTACAAACCAGTTATAGCCGATTTCATTGAGCGTGAACCCAAAGGTAATATATTTGATTAGCTTGCTTGTTAGCTGAACCGTGTAGTCATTGTTAGGTCAGGTAAACAACCATAAGAGTAGACTAGTCCAGCAGATAACCAATCTATCTGTCTATTGGACTAGGCTACCTCGAAAGGAGGGTAGTTCACCTGACATAACAATTACTTCACGATTAAGCTATGGAGTAAGATGATTTTAAACATTTCTTTCAATGCTGGTGTTACAGATTCTATGTATTTCTTTAAGTTCTGTTGTGAGTCCAAACTCATCAAGAACTATTTGAGTGATACCTTGCATTCTCTATTTCAGTTTTGGTAAATAGTTCTTGAACACCTGTGCCATCTGTTAAGGTCTTCTGTATATTTTGTGGAATTATACACAAATTCAGATAAATACAGTCATTCTGGATAACGGTACACCGATATGAAAAGAGTACAGCACTACTTTGACTTGACCGTCAGAATTGAACAAGTGTTTAACATACTAGCCAACAAGGTGCCAGCCATGTATGAGTTCTATCAAGGACATAAAAAAGAATAGCTGCATCCATTTAAGGTCGACTTGGAATGAGAGTGATGCTAGTGTCATTAAATGATGTCTAGGTATTTCAATCATACTTGGTCCTTGGTAATCTCTGACATCCCAATGAAACATCACAAAGAATACATTTGTTCGTATAAAAGCAATTCAACAAATACATTTACAGAATGTTTTTATTAAAAGTGGAAACGCTAAACATTTAGTTTAAAACTATGTTGCATAGTTATAATTTCAAAGGAATCCCATATCAACAAAACCTCAGGTAAAAGTAATTGCTAGAAACCTTTGAATAAATATTATCATTCAAATTCAGCTGCAAGGCAAATACAATATTTATTTCTATGTTGTATCACTATATTTTCAGTCCTAAAACCTGTTTTTCACTTTTTTCTTCGACATATTATCTATCTTGTGAATTGAATGTATACACGTCGTTTCCGTTTTTTTCGGTAAAAGATTGAAAAATCAACTTCCCAAGATCAGATTAAGTTTCTTAACGAACAATACAGTATCACTGAAAGACTGAAAATAAAAAAAACAAAAATACTAGTTTTTTGTAAAACAAAAAGAAGACTATTTGCATTGATTTGGTTAAATGAAAAACTGTTGTTTCATTTCCAGCAGTTTTAAACCATATTAAGAGCCAATGCGCCAGAAAACAATGCAATAATCAGAAAATCGTCCAAATCGACAATCACAACTTGACAAATTTTTATACATCATCTTGATCCTTGACATAAAGTAAAACAATTTGGCCACTTAATTTCCCCAAGAATCGTATCTAGTTTTAGTAACAGACTCATTTGCATAATTCTGTAAATTCAAAATAAAACCAAGGAAAAATACAACTTTTTATGCCTTTTAAGATATACCCAGAAGCATATTAAAAGGGGTAGTTGAGTTTTTGGAGTAATGTCAGCTGGAATCCATCCATTTTACTATGTTATGGTCAATACAAATGAAAATTTAAACAATTTGGCACATTGCCAGGAGCACGGACACAAAGGCTGGATTTTTCAAACATGAATTTACATAATTTTAACTTGCTACTAACTTGCAAGACCCATTCCTGATATGTTTGCAACTTATATTGGTTTTAATTATGGTGTATTTTTTTTTTTTTATATTAAAACAAAATATTAAGCTTTGCAAATGACTATAACATGTTAATTTATGCCTTTGAAGAATGGTGATTTTAGTCCCAAATTGACACATTTTGATTTTGATTTTATTTAAATTCTAAATACAATTGTAATTTAATGGCTCATAAATCATTTGAAAAAGTAAAATAAATTTTTCTAAAAAATTTAATAAGACGTTTTTGTACTGCAAGTGCAAAAATCAATAAATTGTCTGAAACCAGGGAGTCCATCTTTTATGCTCTTCCATTGACTTATCTCCCTTGAGTAAAATCTCAAATGTATGTGTCCGAAGCGCTATTCTGAATTTACCTTCATCAATTACGTTCAACCCCCAAAAATATGTTAGCCGAGGATTTATAAGTCCGAAACATTTGAAGAGCTGGATGATTAAGGAGTTCATACAATTCCAAAATACAAAATCCATTAAAGGTCAACTTTATTTTTAAATTTTTTTTTAGAATTTAAAAACAGACATTTTTTAGACAGTTTGTTATAAACCATGTCAGTACCAACAGTCTGACTTTTGAGTTGCTTATAGCCTCTGGGACTGATATCCACATGCAGAGATATCGACCTAGAGTTGTAATATAAATGAAAACAAGACGTTATGAATGTCATGCTTTTCAGGATTTATCTTCATCAGGAATGCTGAAAGGCAAATATGTGAAAGCCGAAGATTTATAAGGATTGAATAAATTGAAGAGCTATATGACTAAAGAGTTCTAAGCACTATCTAAAACAATAGCAAATAGCTTACTATTATTTGTATAACCATAAAAAGTAATACGCAATGAACTTTTTTTTTAAAAACTCTTGTTTTAGGAATGGCAGCATGCATTTAACGAGATCGACTTGTTTCAGTTTCTAGGGCACTATAATCAGGATAAAACAATACAAAGAAGTGCGGAAGTACAAACAGGAATTGATTATTGTAAATAATTGTAGATAGAAAGTGAAAGTAGGTATTCAATTAAACTTGATAAAAGTATCAAATACAAGGTGATTACCATGGCAATTAAAACGTTGCTGAAAGTATTTTTTCTTGAAGTTATAAAACTAAGTTGATAAAAAAAGTCCCAAAACATTGCAAAGGGATATTCAAACTAAAAGGTCGAAAATAAACTGACTAGGCGATTGCAAAAATGAAAATAGACCAAACGGTAAACAATGTGATACAAAACACAACATGTATTAGATAAAATACAAAGTTAACAAAGAAACAGGCCGGTAACAACCGTTGCCGGATAGTTTTTCTGCACGAGTAGTCAGGTCACCTTGACCTGACTACAAGTGCAGAAAAACTATTCGGCTGGTTGTAACCGGCCTGTTTCTTTTGTTACTTTTTTTTATCTGACTTGTACGACGATTCAAGTAATAATACTTTAAGCAAGACTAAACATTTGCGAAACTTGGATAGCCATAAAGCAATTTCATTTTAAAATACACAGGCTGTGATCTTTATTTTTGATGAAAAAATGCAGGGTGAGCCATTCAATCCCCCCCCCGCCCCCCCAATCGCAAAAAGCGCGCGTTGGTCGCCAAATACATGAATTTAATATGCAGTGGGGGGGGGGGGGTCCCGGGGGTTGGAACAACCCTTTTTTGAAGATCAATGCATTTAAATGGGGACATGAAGTTGGACCCCGCCCCCTGTTTTGTTCTGGATTTAGAAATGGATCCGCCACTGATATAAATTCGATAACAATATAAAAGTATCAAAAGAATGAATTTCTTACTTCATTAGTGAGTGAAATATTTATGAAAAAAATGGATTTTGTCTTAATATTATATATATTCAGGAATATACTTTGATTTTTTTTAATTCATGCTCGTCTCTAGATCTGCAAGTGTTGATCGGGATTAAACACGTGTTACTATATGATCCAATCGCAGCTTACCGCCCAAAATTGATGACATAAGTTGAATGATTTTCTTCTAGATTTGCTGCTTATTTGGACGTATATTACATGAACACTTTTTGTTTATAGGATCAATCGTGCATTGGTGAGTTGATAGGGATTTTATCTTTTGATATTAGATTTGATTTTTATTTACTTATTTCCTGTCTTATTTTTATTGAAATGTTCACGTCAGTATCATCCTTTCTTTACTTTCAGCATTGTCCAAAATACTATTCATGTCCATATATTGAAGAAAACATTTATTGACCGAATATTTTGCTTCATAAAGGGGGCGGTATGTTCTTTTTTGAGTATATTAACTATTTACTTTTCAACGCCATCACCCAAGCCGCCAAATTTGTTGCAAATCGTCTTGCTTTAATACATGAAGCTACCGACAATGCACAGTGGAATTATGTAAATACGAAGCAAAATCCAGCTGACTTTGCTTCTCGTGGAATGACCATTTCGAAATTTCAACAAAATCCTCAATGGATCAGGGGACCAGATTATTTGTGGTTACCAGAATGTGAATGGCCACAAGCATGTATGGACTTGACATTTCCAGATAATGACTCGGAAGTCAAACGAAAATCAGTGGTTAATGCATCAATTGTGGACGATGATTATGATGAATTTAACAGTTTTGAAACCTTGATTTCTCGATGTTCTGACTTTGACAAGTTGAAAAGAATTGTAGCTCGGTTGTTGAAGGCCGTAAACAACTTTAAGCAAACCACCCGAAGAAAAAACGACTTAGCAAATGAGAATGAAGATAAGTTACCTACACAAGCAAAATCCAAGCGACTAAATGAATTGAAGGAACTAGTCAAAACTCTAAATCTAAAAGTACAGGATATACACAACGCAGAAATGACTATTATTCGTTTTGTTCAAAACTAACATTTCGATGATGAAGTACAGCGATTAAAAGCTAGTTGAATGTTAAGCGAACATCAAGACTGTTTAAACTTGACTCATATATTGATGAAAAAGGAATATTACGAGTTGGTGGGAGATTAGCAAGATCAAATCTAACCGAAACATCGAAGCATCCAATCATACTGCCAAAACAATCTACACTTTCATATTTAATTATAATACAAGAAATTCATAGATCGATCGGACATTTAGGGAAAAGGCTATTTTGACCGAACTCAGACAAAAGTATTGGATCATAGGTGCTAACGGTATAATCAAGAATATTGTCTCTAAATGTGTCATATGTAGAAAATATCAAGCACCCATCATGCAACAGAAAATGGCGAATTTACCGCCCAGCGAAAAGGTGACTCAAGATACTGCACCGTTTACAATCGTTGGTATGGATTACTTTGGACCTTTTGCAATTAAACAGAGAAGGTGTACTGTTAAACGTTACGGTGTGATATTTACATGTCTCAAAATAAGAGCAGTACATTTGGAAGTAGCCGATTCCCTAGACACCAGTTCTTGCATTAATGCAATCCGGCGATTCATTGCACGCAGAGGAGTACCAAAAATTATTCGATCGGACAATGGAACTAATCTCGTAGGTGCGCAAAGAGAACTTAAAGATGAAATTGTTAAATGGAATCTGAATCAGATTGACAATTTTATGCTTCAAAAGGGCATCGACTGGAAATTTAATCCTCCAGTAGCATCTAATTTTGGTGGAGTATGGGAAAGACTCATTCGATTCAGTGTATTTTTTGTATTTCAGTTAATCCTTTCATGTGTATTAAGAGAATTGAATTAATAAAGAACATGTGAACTGATTCGTAACTAATTACTGATGGTACATTTGGGCCCACAACCCTACAACGGCTCAAGCCTTTGGACACATTCTACTAGTTAAACCTTGGTAATTTTCTTGGAGTCGTACGTGAATTTTCATTTAAATCAATATTTTATGTTTAGGAGGCAAAGTTATCACTGCTTTTTTATACCCTCGTCACCATATCGGAGCATTAGGGTTTGCCTAAATTTAATGTTATAAAACTTATACACAATGATTATTACTACAAAACACAGATCAAGTTCGATGTTGAGTAGTGTCTTTAATTATGTCTCTTTATAACATTTATATGCAAGCGGGGACAAAAGTCATCATCTTTCCGCCATTGACACATTCTCAATTCATCAGAAAACATTTTGTCGTGTATATCTGACTTGTTCATGGTACTCTTCTTAAGTGTAAAGTTTTTACTTTTAGTTAAAGCCATTCTTTTGTTTCACAAGAGGATTTTTGCTCGTTGTTGTCCATTAGTTTGATGTGTTTGGAACTATTGATTTGCATTTTGCTTAGGGACTTTCCGTTTTGAATTTCCCTCGGATTTCATTATTTTTGTGATTTTACTTTGGTAAATGACACTTTACAACGTTAAAATATGTGTATGTTACCGATTCAGTATCCATGAAATATTTGATAGAAGTCGTTCACATTATGTACTGCTAGTAACAATTGTTTATGTACTACTTAGTGTCCAGTGGGAGCTACTCCGCTATATATATATTGGGTTGATGTTTAGACGAGTTGTGTATACATAATGTACACAGCCATGTATCACCATCATTGATGGCGATCCGATGGATACATCTGTTGTAGAGTTGTCACTGACTCAGACGTACTTATATATATATATATATTTGCTGCTGGTGGACGTTTCGTCCTCGAGGGTATTACCAGCATAGTAGTCAGCACTTCTGTGTTTACATAAATATCAATTATATGGTCATTTTTGTATATTTCCTGTTTACAAAATTATACATTTTTCGAAATACTAAGGAGTTTCTTATCGCCGGCATTTATTACCTTTTTGGAAATTGCTCAATGCTTTTCAACTTTGTACTTCTATGGCTTTATAACTATTTTGATCTGAGCATGTGTTCAATAATGTCTACTTAACTTGTTCTCGGCTGAATACTTAATTTATTACAAGCCGAATTCAATTATAAACTGAATGTCGACAACTAAATTTTACTTTTTTTTTTAACATATCAATGTATCACATGTGCGTTTGATTGCAGTGGAAAGTGATTTCAAGGAACATTAAATCGGACCTCAAATTTTCGAAAGTGGGTACCGTAGTGTTTTATGTTGAAAAGTGATTTTTTTCTAAAAAAAAAAAAAGCGGGAATCAAATTCGTGTGGCCTAATCAAAGGATAAATTAAAGAAATGTGTGTTATAAATTACGATTACTGAGCCGATGATATTCTACGGAAATTACGGAAGCCCTGGAGTGCCATGCAAAAAAAATATTTCAACTTGTGCGCACAAGTTACCAACTTGCGCGCACAAGTTACCAACTTGTGCGCACAAGTTACTATCTTGTGCGCATCTTGTGCGCACAAGTTACACAACTTGTGCGCACGAGTTACACAACTTGTGCGCACGAGTTATTAACTTGTGCGCACGAGTTGTACAACTTGTGCGCACAAGTTGCACGTATTCTTATAGACATGCGCTGTTTGGCTAAAGAGACTTCTTTATGGAACGCCGTAGCTGCCGAATACAAACATATGTTTATATACATGAATGCACATACTTTTCAATGTCTGCACATGTTTTTTTCTATTTTTACACATACTTTGCAGATATATGAACATAGTTTACTTTATATGCACTTATTTTTTATATATAATACTTTTCTCAGTATATATGAACATAGTTTTTCAACGTGAGAATTACAATTCATATAAATGTTATCGGTTTTTTTTTTCAAACTGAACTAAGCCTAAGGGTTCCAATATCATAAAAGGAATGTTTATTAAGAATTTCATAATGTTGTATGTTGTTCAATTAAGCAACTGTTGGAATCATTTTTATATGAATTCAATATTATTTTGGTATGTATGATGGTATGGCGCTGTTGTCTTCATCTATAGTCACTTGGTTTTTATGTCAAAACGTTGAAGGAGTCGATTTGTTTTTATCGGACCACATATGAATTGTCACGTTGTAATTGGTTAAACGCCGTCACGTGGTGACCCTATATGAGACCGTATGGGGTTAGTAAGTTTCATATGGGGTTCATGACGCGTTAATGGCGACGTCATCTATTAATGTTGTTGTGTTTCATTGTTTATTTTTCAACAAAACGCCTTAGAAAAAGTCCAGCGTCCGATAAATTCGTTATACGGTTAACTACTGACCCCCTACAAATCCATAGAGGGTGAATACAATTCATGGATTTTACTAACCCTCTATGGATCCGTAGGGGGTCAGTAGCGAACCATATAACCTATAGTATTAAATTTTAACACATGGATTATTACCACTAACGGGTCAAAAGTTGAAAAATGCATTCTTATAAAACTTAATTTAAATTGCCATTTTCCTTACCAAGTTTAATGTGTTTTCAAAGTATTGGTCGGGTGGTTGTCGCTTTGACATATTCACCATTTCCTTTCTCAATTTTAGTATAGTCTAAGATCTCAAAATGTGAATTGTTTTCTATTATTATGGTGTTATAGAAAGGACCAAAGACGGGGAATTTTTTTATGCCCTGCCGATAGGCGTATGGGGCATTATACATGTATTACCCTTAATCGTCCGTTTTACCGTCTGTCTTTCCATCTTTCCATTTTATTTTGCAGCACTCTAATTCAACTTTGCCTCTACTTAATTTGATAAAGCTAATACACAAAGGTAAAAAAACTATAAAACGCAAAAGTCACCTGCTGTACCACAGTTCTGCTCCTTTATAACTAGGAAAATTTCACATATCCAGAAATCAACGCCACTTTACTTATTTGAATATTATACTAAAGAAATCGGATACGGGTCACGGAAATCACATTAAAATGATATGGAATTTTGAAAAAATGTCTGTTTTGATTTTAATTTAAGTGATAGACAGGTTGCCGGGGCAGAAAATGAATATACACAACAATATACACCATTTAAACGAATAATAATGACTGTTGTTGCAAAAATACAGGTTCCTGAGCTATTTTAAAAATCGAAGCGAGAGGCTTTTAACATTGCAGTGTAAAATACAGGCTAAAATGGCTGAAACGTCAAATTTGCAAACTTCGTGTTGAAAATTGGCTTACAATGTCATTACAAAAACAGGTTGCCGGGGTGAAATATGAAACTTGAATTTCCAAAGAATAAGCAAGTCCAAACCTTGTATGTGTAGTCGTTGAACTCTAGGTTCCCACGTAAAATTAAAATGTCACTATTTCAAGAAGAATAAACTCACGAAAGCACGAAAAATTCACTAAATTCGCGTTCATTGTTTTGATTTTGACCGCCTGACAACTTTACGGAAATATCAAAGTGATTGTAAATAAGGACTCTGTGACGAGCAACTTATAATATCCGTGTTTTACAGATTTTAATGATATCAAGCCTATCAAGCCAGTCCAGTTCAAAGTACTATCACGTGGTACAATTCTCATTTACATATTATGAATATTAATTAGCAAAACCATTACTAATTTCTGGCTATGATTTCTATTTTGTTTGTTTTTGCACTCTCACCTTAATCCCCAAATGCTAAAAATGTAGACGCAAAACAAGAAATGCAGAGTAAATCAGACAAATCATAATTTAGAACTGCAGCACGTCATATCATATTTGATATTCACACCTTTTTAAAAGCTTTTCAATACGTTTACTATACATTTTATTTTTACGGCGTCGGCGTTGGCTTCGCAATGTATTAGTTTGTGATTAGGTCTAGTTTATGTTGAACCACAAGTGGTGGTTCAATGATATGTTTAATGCAGTTGTATAAGTATTAGAACATCTCATTTCCATAGATAATATTTGGCCCTGTCCCCTTAGTAATTGTCTATTGACTTTGAAAATTTATTGGCATTTGCAAGTCATATTTTTATTTTGGTTTCAACATTTGCATTGTCAAAATTACAAAAAGTCGTTACATAACCATTTCAGTTTATTTTTTTTAATATTTCAAGGAAGTTATATATATACAGGTCCCTCGTGGGAAAATCTTTGACTACTATTCAGACGTTTTATATATATATAATATAATTATTTTCTGTGACTGTATCTTACATTAATTTGTAGGATCCTTTACTATAGATAATTTAGCTGATCTGTAACAATAACATCTTCATGCTTTATATATCATGTACTGTAGTACGCCGCTAGATTAAAACTGACGTGGAAAGGTAACACATGGCCAGCGAAAGCTCTATTATTGTAGAGCCCAGGTGGTCGTGTGGTCTAGCGGGACGGCTGCAGTGCAGGCGATTTGGTGTCACGATATCACAGTAGCATAGGTTCGAATCCCGGCGAGGGAAAACCCAAATTTACAGATCTACCATTGTTGGGTTGATGTTTAGACGAGTTGTATATATATATATATATATTTGACCTACTGCATTATTACATACAACATATGACAGACGGAAATTTCGAAACATAAGGCTATTACAAACAAAGTATGAAGCATCCAGGTATTCTATCTTAATACCGAATACAAAGCTCTATAGAAATAGGTTTCGCCATCGCTGGACAGTAATACCTTTGTCTCACTCTATGAAATTTTACATTCACTGTTTATAGATTATTCCCACACCGACAAAGTGCATTCGGCTCTTACTAATGTTTTTACTAATAAAACATAAAACCTGTTTAAAAAAAAAGTTTGAAATCACGAATGCCCCCGCTTACAATTTTCAATTTTCCAAGTTATAAAGGGGCATAATTGTCCAAAAAAGTACTACCCAAAATTCTAACTCGGCCTAACTTTGTGTGATTATTAACATTGTGTGTGAATTTCAATAATTTTTGATAAGGCAAATTAACGACAGAGTGCGGAAACCAAACTAAATAAAATTGAGAATGGAAATGGGGAATGTGTCAAAGAGACAACAACCCGATCGTAGAAAAAAACTACAGCAGAAGGTCACCAACAGGTCTTCAATGTAGCGAGAAATTCCGTTCTTCAGCTGGCCACTAAACAAATATATTCTAGTTCAGTGATAAAGAACGCCATACTAATTTCCAAATTGTACACAAGAAACTAAAATTAAAATAATACAAGACTAACAAAGGCCAGAGGCTCCTGACTTGGGACAGGCGCAAAAATGCGGCGGGGTTAAACATGTTTGTGAGATCTCAACCCTCCCCCTATACCTCTAGCCAATGTAGAAAAGTAAACGCATAACAATACGCACATTAAAATTCAGTTCAAGAGAAGTCCGTGTCTGATGTCAGAAGATGTAACCAAAGAAAATAAACATAATGACAATAATACATAAATAACAACAGACTACTAGCAGTTAACTGACATGCCAGCTCCAGGCTTCAATAAAACTGACAGAAAGATTATGATTTCATCATATGAACATCAGGCACAATCCTTCCCGTTAGGGGTTTAGTCTCATACCATCATGACATATATGAGAAGAACATAACCCGTGTCATGCCAACAACTTGTTTTTGAATAAATGTGTTTAGTTCCGACGCAAAGACCCTATAAGTGAATCAATATTAATGCCAAAATATGCAATCTTTAATGACCTGACAACAGTATCGTAGCTATATCCCTTCTTAATAAGTCTATTCAAAAGTTTTGTTAGTTTCTGAGGTGAATATTGACACCTTTGTGCTTTATAAAGAATATTTCCATAAAAAATTGGATGTGAAATACCTAAACGTATAAGAAGTCTGCATGTTGAGCTATATTTACGAATGATGTCCTTATACCGATTCGGATGATAAAATTTAGTTAATGTTTTGACTAATTTGTGATATCGAAAACCCTGGTGTAATAATTTTTCAGTAATACATAAATTTCTCTCGTTAAAATCTAAAACATTGTTACATACACGAGCGAATCGTACAAGTTGAGATATATAAACACCGTAAGATGGTGACAATGGAGCGTCACCATCTAAAAATGGATAATTAACGATAGGAAATGAAAAATCATCTCTTTTATCATAAATTGTAGTATTTAGCTTTCCGTTGTCTGATATAGATATCAAGATCGAGGAAAGGGCAGTGGTCATTGTTAGTATTAGCTTTATTTAAAGTAAGTTCAACAGGATAAACTTCTTTAATATACATACTGAAGTCGTCATTATTGAGAGCCAAAATATCATCCAAAAATCTAAAAGTGTTATTAAATTTATGTATCAGATGTTGTTTCGATGGGTTTTTGCTTATTTTTGTCATACATTGTAACTCATAGCAATACAAAAACAGGTCCGCAATAAGTGGTGCACAGTAAGTCCCCATTGGAATTCCGATATCCTGACGATATACGGAATCCCCAAAGCGAACAAAAATGTTATCTAGTAAAAATTTAAGGGCATATATAGTATCAAAGCATGTCCAATTGACATAGTTTTTTTGTTTATTGCTACTAAAAACTGACCTAATAGAGTTTGAACATATATATTCACATTCTGACTTTTTAAATGCCCATTTAATTAGGTGTGTGAATTTTTTCTTAATGAGAATGTGAGGCAATGTGGTATACAGGGTAGAAAAATCAAAACTTTGAACAGATTCAAAATCACCAATATAAGCATGCAATTTATCAACTACTTCCAACGAGTTCTTGACACTCCAAAAGTAATTAATTCCACTATTTTCGAAAGCCTTATTTGAATAATTTATTATCAGGTTTTTAATTGTACCAAGTGTGCTGGTAAGAAGAATAGACAATTTAGTTGTTTAACAATGGCTTGAAGACGAAACAAATCTATATTTGTAAGGTGTTTTGTGTAGCTTCGGAAGCCAATACATAGTTGGATCGTTCATTGTATTTGGCTCTGCTTGTAAAGCGGTAGCTAAAATGCATTAATATAACTTGTGACCCGTTATCACTGAATTGTTGGGACAAAAACCACTGAATTCAACACGCCATTAGTGATAATAATCCTTGTGTTAAAATGTAATACAAACGACTCATACAAAATACAAAGTTATGGCATTAAAACAAGTGACTATAGATGAAGACAACAGCGCCATACCATCATACATGCCAAAATAGTATTGCATTCATATGAAAATGATTTCAAAAGTTGCTTAATTGAACAACATACATCATTAAGAAATTCTTAATTCACATTCTTTTTATGATACTGGAACCCTTAGGCTTAGTTCAGTTTGAAAAAACAACAGAAAAGCATAATATGAATTGTAATTCTCACGTTGAAAAACTATGTCCATATATACTGAGTAAAGTATTCACATGCAGAACTACATTTGTACATTCCTATGTAGAATAAGTCTGTGCATATATAGAAAAAAAGTATATGCATATGAGGTTAACTATGTTCAAATAGATATATAGAAAAGTATGTGCATATAAGGTAAACGATGTGCATATGTAGGAAAAGTATGTGCATATATATATAAAAAATAAGTGCATATAAAGTAAACTATGTTCATATATATGCAAAGTATGTGTATACATAGAAAAAACATGTGCAGACATTGAAAAGTATGTGCATTCATGTATATAAACGTTTGTATTCGGCAGCTACGGCGTTCCATAAATAGTCTCTCTAGCAAAACAGCGCATGTCTATAAGAATACGTGCAACTTGTGCGCACAAGTTGTACAACTCGTGCGCACAAGTTTATAACTCGTGCGCACAAGTTGTGTAACTTGTGCGCACAAGATAGTAACTTGTGCGCGCAAGTTAGTAATTTGCGCGCGCAAGTTGGTAACTTGTGCGCACAAGTTGAATTTTTTTTTTTGCATGGCACTCCAGGGCTTCCGTAGGAAATACCGACATGGTGCTCGAAAAATTTAAGTAACACTATAGAAATCGTATGCATTTGAGTTCGATTCAGTATAAACCCTTTCGCATGTTTACCAATTAAAGCCAAAGATATGTTGGACCATATATGAAATAAATGATACAATAATATATAAACTCCATATTTATTAACAAATAAACACCACATAGAATAGTACAGGTATATTTCCAAAATATATTAGCGTACAGATTGGTTCAGGATTGATATAGTCAATTATCGATCTGTAACTATATCCTAAGTGACATCTCATGAGAAGTCACGAGACCTTTAGATTTAAATCATATTTCGAGCTGAAGTGTAAGGTATGCCAATTAATAAATCAGTATGAGGTGGACCTACACTAAAAAAAAAGATAAAATGAAGAAAGGAAAGATGAACCACAACAAATAATTTGCAACAAGAAACGAAACCTAATTAGATAATAAATTAAATCCCTCTTAGTTTATTTAAGAAATAATAATTTCATTGTCTTGCATCTTCCCTCAGTTATATGACAAACTTGTAGTACACATTAGTTGTTCAGTGTATCAGTGCTTCTTTTATTCAGTTGTATATACTGGTAATCCTTTTCCATTGTCTTGCTTTCTTAATCTTTGAATTTACACTATAAAATAAGATAATTAGAAACATTACTTTCATATGTGTTGTAAGTCACTTCATGTCACTTTGAATATGGTTATTTTCCATATTTGATTTAAATATTATTAAACAGGGTTTGCAAGAATAACAAGAGAATGGCGAAGGAAAAACTTAAGCATGTTAACTCCCATTATAAAATTACTTTTTTTAATATTGTGTCGGTTTAATGAAAACCAACACGTTCACATACTTTATAAAAATAATATCTGTAATAAAATAGGTGTTATTTTTATCTTTATATTACTAAACATATAAATCATCCAAATGTATATCACTAATCTAGTACATGCATGTTTAGTTATTTACTAAAATAAGACAACAATTATCAAATTTCATAAATCGATTGAGAATTCAAATGATGGTAATAAACACTAACAACGGTCAGCGAAAAATTCCAAAAGAGCGGTGATTTAAAATATTTCACTTTATACTGAACATTTGAGCAATGTTTTATTGTAATATGAATACACATTTCTGAAAAATACCTTAGTCATTCAAATTTAAACTTATTGTGGACAATGAAATGACGAATCAATTGGTGGATGTAAAAAAAAGGGATAAACAAGTTTTCTTATAAAATCGTAATCTTAGCATAAAGATATAGCGCTTCTTTAACGGATAAGAAACGGTTAGATGCGCGTGCGTCAAAAAATAAATCATATAAAACTGAATTATAATTTACCTGCTTTCTTTCTTGATTTCTTACATGATTCTGTAAATACAATAATAAACATTTACGAAAGAAGAGAAGGATCATTCAAAATTCATAATTCATTATTCAAAATCCAAAATTTAAAAATATTACATTAATCTATCGTGTTTCTCCAATCTCTCAAAAGCCTATCTATCAAAAGCTAAATAACCTAAATATTTGTTGAATTGATGAATTTAATAAGTCTAAAATTCATGCAACTAATTTAACGGAACCTGTTTAAAGATATCAAAGAAGTAATTGGAGTTTTCTTCCCCCCCCCCTCCCAAAAAAAAAATAACTAGAAAATTGCCTTGTCCTGAGTAATATTGGATAAACAACTGTTTGCTCTTAAAAATAACTTTATCACTGTGAAATATCATTTAATTTCTACTAGGAAGCTGTTTTTTTTACATAAAAAAGTTAAACCAATTAATTTATTCTTTAATATTTTAAAATGGAAAAGATGGCAAATAGAATTAAGAGTTCTAAAGAAACGAACTAATTTATTTCGTCGAATGGCAACAAATTACTAGACACCTGCAGTAAAATTACATTAGGTTATTTTTAACCATGTCATTGTATATTAAACAACGTTCTCTCATATACATGGATATAACAACTTTTTTGAGCCAAACATAAGTTAGCTGATGTTTATCATAAATCATGAAAAGTGTTTCTTATCTAGTGATGTTGTTGGCTTTTTTCAAAACTACCTCTACCCTTTTTTATTGGAAAAATATGCGTCATTTTTATCAAATTGGGAAATCTATATTACTATGAATTTGACAGGAACTTCAACTTGCAGACCCCCTTTAAAAAGTAAACGCTTATTTGAAATAAGACCCCTTGTTGTCAGTGAATATACATAAATAGACCATCAAATCTGCACATATAGTCATTTTAAGCATGAAAAATATTTAAATGAGTGTTTTTCAGTTTGTATTTATGCACAATTACTACCAAGACTGCACTGGTTGGGAAAAAAATTGTCTTTTTTGAAATAATTTAAAGGCATTTTTTTCCAAATTGGGATTTTTCTCCAGGGAAAAAAGCCTGTATTCTCCAGTAATTTAAGCCAAACGATACCACTGTTATCATATATTAATGTACCTGGACTTATTTATTTTGCTGTCTTTGTCATGAACATTCAAAACACTAAAATGTTCAAGCAAGCTACAAAAGCAGCTAATGGTTTATATACAGGGAAAATAACAAATATTTAGAGCCAAAATATGTTAATCGATTTTTATGTCTCGTAAATCATGAATAACTTTCTTATCATATATACTAATGTACTTCGACATCCTGCTAAGGTACAGCTTAAAGAGTCCGTGCTGGATCCAATACAATATTGTCCATTGTTAGAAGCTGGTGGGCTGTCACAACGTCTATTTCTATATCTAATACCCTGACCACATGTGACAGAACATGGTCCAGTTGACCAGGAACCCCACTGACCATTAACTTGAATGGAAATATATTTGTTGAATTAGTTTTTTTAAAAGTTTATATACATATTTGGCAAATGACATCAATTTTTTTCTTCAAAACTTTGATCTAAACTAACGGAATACTAAACTGCTAAACACCTGCAGTCAACATTTACATCAGAGCAATAAAAACGTATCAGAGTAAAACAAACATTGAATAATGATAACAAGTAAAAGATAATTGATATTTTGTACGCATTTGTTTTATACTTTTCTGGAGTAAAAACCTGTAGTTAACAGCAACATCCATTTCGTGTAAATTTCCTCATGATCAGTGCTAGTCAGTATAGTTAGCCAAACACTTAAAAGTCATTAATAATGTGTCTTTTTTCATAGAATGACACAAACAAACTCACATTAACCAAGTTCACCCAGACAGCACAAAACATATTACTCCTCGCCAAGTACACGAATTGGTCGTAGCACGACTGTCGTCCAATGATAATAAATAGCACCAAAATCAATGTTCAGATATTTCCTTTACTCATATACATTTGTGTACTTGTATGTCATTCATAAAACAAATTCTGTAACCCTGTAATGTTCTTATGTCTTCATATTGACCAGTGTGCTGACTATTTTCAATGTAGAATTGGTGCAAACAGACTACAATCCAGAAACGTAAATCAAAACGTTTGATGTGTTTGAGCTTTTGATTTTGCCATTTGATTATTGACTTTCCGTTTTGAATTTTCCTCGGAGTATTTTTGTGATTTTACTTTTTGATTTGTTTGGTATTTTAGTCCAGAAACTTGCTTCTTTAGATCATTGATATCGTATAATCACGATTTTAATTTGACATCATCAGATATCCTGACGGGGTAAATTCTGCAGTTTAGCAACCCATTAAAAAGTAAGATCGCCATTTCGAATTTTAGAAGTTTATTGGCATCCGATTTCTTAAATCATTAAGCAATTTTCAGATTCCTCATCTCAAATTATGATTTATATCAAACTTCAACTTACTAAGTATTCGTTCTGAAGTTCACATAGAATAAACAAGTATTTGAAATTTGTATTTTACGTCGGAGTCGTATCGATAACACTGATAAAAAAAAAGAGGGGCGAAAGATACCAGAGGGACATAGATCGAAAATAAACTGACACACCATTGCTAAAAAAGAAAAAGACAAACAGACAAATAAAAGTACGAAAGACACAACATAGAGAGCTAAAAACTAAGCATCACGAACCCAGTCAAAAACTGGGGGTTATCTAAGGTGCTCCCGAAGAGTAAGCAGATCCTACTCTACATGTGGTACCCGTCATGTGGCTCAGGTTATTACAAACCCGATAAATAGTCTAATTCGGTAGGTCACATTCGGGAAAATGGAAAGGGATTGTAGTGACGACATAAGGAACATATCCGATATCATCTGTGAAACGATTATTCCATAGGCAGTGGTTATTCGTCCGGCTAGCCAAAAATGTCTATTCATCCGGCAAGCTGGACAAATAGCATTTTTATGGTTTTTCGCTATTTGTCCGGCCAAAAATATAATGATGAAGATATAGCATCGTGTTTTGAAGGTTTTAAATAAAACACGAGTTGTTTTAGAATAATTATATTGTCTAACATCGTTTTATGAAAAAGAACTCATTCTAATAAAAAAAAAAAAAAAAAAAAAAAACTATACATTTGATTCAGATTTTTTTTATTCTAATATTCTAAAGGAATTTGGGTAGGGGGAAATGATTCTCTCTTTTGTATTTCTGCCTATGAATTGCATGTAAGGTAAATAGTGGGGCCAATCATTATTGGCTTTATCTATGATTCCAAAAGATTCTGAATTTATTGTTTCTGTTAAGTTTGGTTAAAGTAAGCTAGGTCCCCATATGATTATGCACGATTCTTCATTTAAATTGTTCGGCGATTTTTAATTCATAGGAAATTAGAGAAAATGACAGGCATGTGTAACCTGTCCCCAAAAGTAGGATTGTGCTTTCGATAAGATTGTATTAGAAAAAAGGGGGTACCTCAACCCTGGTGTCTTAATCCCAGTCAAGGCATATCAGTATGTTCGTATATCTTCGTTGTAGTACAACTTGAAAATAATGCTTTCAAGCAAGTTTGATATAGTATTTTTTCCGAATGCGTTTTGTCTCCATAAGCATGATAAGGGAACTGGGGTTAAATCATCAATTTCACTTTGATTTCATGCTTATTCCTCACAGTTAACATGTACACGCTATTGTTCTGGAATCACTCATATATACATTTGTTTAAAGCAGTCACATTCTCTCAGGTTTTCTTTATGGTACCTCTAAATATAAATCACGATCTCCAATTCTCAAAACGTCCATTGCATACGCGCGTGTGTTATTCGACACCTCATCCGGGACACTTTCCGCGTCACATGACACTTTTATTGATGGCCGGACGAATAGAGATTTTAAACTGGCTAGCCAGACGAATAGACACTCCGTATTCCATAACGGTCAACCAACTCGTGATGGCAGGGGCGGATCCAGCCATTTTAAAAAAGGGGGTGGGTTCCTAACCCAGGACAAAGGGGGGTTCCAATTACATATCCCCATTCAAATGCATTGATCGTCCAAAAAAAGGGGGGTTCCAACCCCCGGAACCCCCCCCCCCCCTTCTGGATCCGCGCCTAGATGGCGTCTGTGCAATTTACGACGGGATGATTTCAACTACACCATTTGGATCTATTGGGTTAATAGTTTTCTTGTGAGCAGCAACCCTCTATCAAGGAAATCGCGATAGAAAATGCATGCCCGGGAATATCGTATCAATTGGGAGATATATACTCCGGATGCAGGCGCTGCTGGAATGTTGCTACAAAGAAATGGAAAGTTCACAATTGGGAAAAAAGTTTCAAAGGTTTAATAGACGAGAGCAATGTTGTGCATGCTTTTCGATTAAAGTTCCTTTTACACTGCTATTATGTCTGGACTTAAATATCATCAAGTTTCAGACATAATTTCATTGTTTGAATCATTGATCCAATATATAATCTTAATCTCTATAAAATGACAAAGAAAATATGTGTCACATGATGCCAAGTGTTATTTGTTGGTATCACAAAGTTTGTTTTACCGAAATAATACAGTACCACATATGCTGTTTGTACTGTAATACAGTAAAACATATATTGTTTGTAACTATTTGGAAAAAAAAACATCAGTAAATGGTGATTTAAAATATCTTTAATACGGTTAAGAATTGCAAAAGATATTTAAATACTTCATAAAATTAAGTTATTCTATCAACAGTCAAACATAGCTTTGGTCAAACTTTTTGAAAATGATGGTTTTACTTAGACGTTGACGTAACGCGCGTTTTGTATACTAACTTATAAACCAGCTGGTATATTCAAAGAGTTCTTGCTGGGCTGACCTGTTCTTCCAATATATATACAACATAGCAGCAGTGGTTCAATGTATGATTTGAAACAGCTGAAATTGGCTGAATTTACCACAACAAGCATTCCATATAATTTGGGTCGTCAACAGAACGTCACAAACCAAATTTTCCAGAAAATATCCTATTATCAAGAAGCTTTTTATCTACTGAAGTGGTTAGAGAATTAAATGATGCTTTTGTTTATTTTCAAAAGAGATTTGATCATAAATATCAACGCTTTTCTACCCCTTCAAGTTCTTTGCATATATCTCTGGTGAATTACAGGGCCATCTAAATTTTACAGTAAGCGTCTACCTTTGTTGTACATACGAACAATATAGGCACAAACTAGTTTATAACGTAAGTGTTCAGACAATCTGATAAAATATTTTACTTTCAATTGTTTGTTCGGGATACTAGAACAGTTAAGGTCCATTGAGTCGTTGAATCTCAAAAATTGTCAACATGAGTAAGGATTATTCCCCTCCGTCTTAAGCCCTCGATGAATAAATCTTACTCGGATTGACAATAATTGTATAATATAATATATAACAACAAACCAGAGTATACTGATAACGAATCCCTATATAACTTCAATATAATAATTATTACAATGAGGTTGAATTTTCTGTCAGCTATTTATCATCCATACAGGAACTTGTCTCAGAAAAAATATATCTATGTATCTCACCCCAACTTTCTGTTATAGATATATGATTTTTTTAGGCAAGTGCTTGTGATCATCCACAAGAAATTGCAGTCATCCGATATTCAGTACTTCAGTATTTTGATTTTTTCATATTTGTTTAATTTCTGGGAGAAAACAACTATCATAGATAGACAGAAACTCAAATAAGCAAATTTATCAACAATTCCCAATCATATCCTTTAGAGTTTCTATGCAAACTTGCGTCTATTGTTTTTCCGATGGAAAAAGATGTAAAAACTCTTATATCTCAGCAACACAAATGAAGTGAATAATATTTTATGATATGTTTTACTTAAACGTGTATTTTGACAAAATGGTCAAATGGTAAATATAAATTATAAAAATACTACTACTAAATTTGTCTATTCCATTTTATCTAATTTTTAATTTCACTTCAATTACTGAACTTTAAGTTGTAAAAATATTCGAATTGGCTCTAGCCTGTTTGTGCTAATGTGACGTGAAGCAACCAACAATCAATCAATCAAATACTGAACTATAAACATAATGAGATAACCCACTAAAAAAACAATAACCTTAAAATAAATAATGTAAATTTTGACATCTTTCATAAATGATCAATTAAAATTGGACGAAGATGACCCTTTTCTGTAAAGTTTGGTAAATTTCTGTTCATAGATTCTCAAAAAGAATATTAAAATACTTAATTTGATATAAAGTTAATTACGACGACGGACGGCGGACACCAAGTGATGAGAAAAGATCAATTTTGACAACGACAATTTTTACCAATATTTTAAGTTTTTGCCTTTTTTTCTTAAAAACTTAAGCCAAAAGGTAGACAATCTAAATAGCAAACTTGACCTACAAAGAAGTCAAAATTTGTCAAAATCGTTAGCGTTTCAAGGGTGATTGCTTTTTAATGTTGGATAGCTAACACAGTAAGTAGATAACTTCACTGACCATCTGGCAATTTCAACACGTAATGATTATTCAGTGATGCTGGAGACCAAAGTATCTGAAAGTCAAAAAATGCTATGACAACTTTGAGGAGAAAACAATGCAGCAGCTTAGGTTTCATGAGGTATTTTCATAATATTTGTATAATGAGTTCCCAAGATAAGTTACCTATAAATTGGTTTACGCTTTCAATAAAAAACTGAATACTAACCTGGACAATTTGATAAATCAAAGCTTAGGATATCAGTAGTTGTGTTAAAATCATGACAAGTGCCACGAAAAACTTTAAGATGTGTCTGATTAGATTTCCATTCAAAGAAGTCACCCATGGTACAGCATGATAATGGGTTGTTGTTTAAAAGTCTACAAAAAAACGTGTTATTTAAACGTAATTTTAAAAAAAAATATGTTTTCGGTCTTCAACTTTACATATACTCTCTTTAGTAACTTGCAGCTATTCATTGAAATCGTTATAAAATACAACGTGTAAAACAAAGCAAATCATTGTTTTACAGAATTAAAAGCAAAAGGACAGTAAAATCGATACTTTATCACATAGGGTTGGATAGAAAATTACTAAAATCGATTTTAGATAAAAACTTATTTAAACAAATATCAGAAAAAATTTGACAGGCAAGTGGACTTTCAAAAAATAAAACAGTTCCACTAAAGACTGACTAGTATGCCGGTACTTTTTTTTATCCAATGAGGCAAAATTGTATCTTGAGTTGTACGTATTAGAATCATATTCAAAACAGTGTGGCTGTGGCCATTGATTGACGACCTAAATTATCCCATTGACTGGGACAGATTATGTGAACGTTTGTCTGTAACGACCACTGCTCACTATGTACATGTTATAAAGACACTTAAACTGTGGGGTCACCAAAGGTTCTCAACACCTAAATGAAGTTATTCGAAAAACTAATAAAACAATAATATAAATCAAAACATAAAGATTATTCCTGATTAATTTTTCGAATCATTTTATTATTGAAGGCGTTAAGAACCTTTGGTTACCCCATAGTGTAAATTCTACAATAAGTAAATAGTGAGCAGTGGTCGTTACAGACACACGTTCAACTTATCTGTCCCAGTCAATGGGATAATTTAGGTCGTCAATCAATGGCCACAGCCACACTGTTTTGAATATGATTCTATCTTAAATAATGCAAATAGCGGTTTATACTCACAATAACAATAAACGGGCTACTCTGTCAAACATATTCGCTTTAACCGTGGTCAAGTTGTTGAAGGACAAATCCCTAAAATGCAAATATTGTCAATATTAAAAATGCAGAAAAAACAACGAAAAACATATTGTATACAAGTTCCTTTTGATCAGATGCGGTTTTCAAAAACTAGTAATAAGCTGACTATTTTAGATAAAACTGTCTTTTAAGGATGTTCGCTTCTCTTGTTTTTGAAATTTTGCCAGAAATTCGGTATCCTCTGGTTTTATCCATATAGTGCCACTAAAATATGTGCCCACTAACCCCTCCTTTTCTTTTTATAAATATATTACATATAGTTTTAAAAAGCCATATTTGCAAATCTTTGCAATGTTTTCATTGTTTTTGAAATAAAAAGGTGCCAATGTTAAATGCATGAAAAAATCTAGAAAGAACAATTTCCCGCTAAATTTTTAATGGCTGATATTACAGACCCTTCATTTTTTTCTTCTTTTTATAACAGTTGTTTAAAACCTTTGTTATTATGAAATAGAGTAGCGAACCTCCTAAAGTTTATCATCACAATATATGATGCTTATAATGAACGATATAAGAAAAATCAGTATTTCAGTAGAAACATTGCAGTATATAAATTTGTTGCACAGATATTCTGGTTTTCGTTTCCTTCGTTTGATTGATAATTGTCTTTTTATATAAGTGACTGATTAACCTTTAAAATTGTTTATCCGTAGAAATGACAGAATAGTTATTTGGTAAATATTGTACATCTTTTTATGCCCCTCATTGGATGTATAGCAATCATTGTTATAGTTTTCGGCAACTTTTAAAAGTCAAGCGATGAAATAGAATTTTTGTAAAGAAGAGAATCAAATGAATCTTTTAATTTATCTAACATGAAATATGCCATACATTCATTAGTGCCTGCTACCTATCCACGGTTTTCTTCATAAAGAAATGCCTGTACCAAGTCATGAATGTCACAGTTGTTTTTCATTCGTCTGTTGTGATTGAGCTGTTGATTTTGCCATTTGATAAAGGACTTTTCGTTTAGAATTTTCCTCTGCGTTCGGTATTTTTGTTATTTAACTTTTAACGTATAATTGAATTATGTATGTATCAATAAATGTAGTTGTACTATGTATTGTTGGCATGTTGTCATGTAATACTTACAATCCTGTCAAATTCGGAAGACCAGTGAAAGAATCGGGTTCTATACTAGAAATTTTGTTATGCTGGAGTTTTCTGAAAAAGCAAGCTAATAAATGTAAAATATAAGATTAACTTATCTCAATTGAGACCATTCATCAAATAACAATATTTTTTTCATTCATGTTTCATGTCCTAACTGTTATTGGCTGATATGAAATTTTCGAATTCAATAAGAATTAAGAAATATATCACATTCATGCAAAGTTGTGCTTCCTTGTACAGATTTTACTTCTCGTTTTACATCTGTTTAGGTTGTTGGTTTCATTAGTTCTTCAACCATTAGTATCAAGCTTTTAGGTGTTGATTTTTCAAATGTTTTAGCTACGATCATCATTGAAGAGAATTTAATATTCGAAATGCACAACATGTGATATATAATCGGTACCGTGTTGATATTTTTATTTCAATTTAGTTATTTTCTGTTGATTAAATTAATTCAGATTTGTTTCTATAATAGAAAAGATTAACGAATAAACTTTGACTTGTTTGATTTAATAAATTCTATAAAATTAAATTGCGACCCTGGCGATAGAGAACGAATTGGATTTTCATTGTTCGCTCCTGAGTGTATATGCTTGAAGCTTCCAGAAAAAAAACAACAATTTATGCCTGCTTCATGGCGATTTAATTAATATGTTATCCCTTTAGTACAAAATATCTATCGTCAGTTGTCTCAAACCAATGAATATAAAACTCTTAAAGCATTACAAGCTTTATATTAAGTACACAAGACCCGCGTTTTGTGTAATTGAGTCTTATAATAACAAAAACGATACATTTTTTCTGCAGTAGATGTACATTTCAAAATAGCGCCTTAATACGAACCCCGGATCAGAAGATTAGGTAGGTCAAATCGAAAACGAAATGTAAAAGTATTTAAAATAAAAAAAAAAAAACTCTTTTAAGTTTAGCTATATATGGCAAGGTCTATCTATGCACAGAGGAGGGAGAAATTGGATGCGTAAAATTGATTTTGACGGAAAGAACATACTGAGAATAGTATTAATGTATTTTGACCAGATAAATGATTTAATGGCGGCAAACAAGCTTTCTACCTGACTGGGAATACAATCGCAGATGAAGCAGTCACAGTTATGGCATCGGCGACGAATCTTTTAAAACTACTAACTATGTAATTTCCTTAAGTTTTTTTTCGATTTTATACACCGACCTGATTGTAAACTTAAGTCTTCGATGAATGATCTTTTTAATAGTTGTTATTGGTTTTGAACTCTCAGATCTGTACTTAGTATCTAATTGTTGTTAAGATGTACAAATACCCGTACACGTCCACTTTTTTTGGTTAGATGTATTTCTATTAATATCCATCTGATGTCTTTTTCAACTGATTTTCATAGTTTTTTTCTTATGTTGTACTGTTACACGTGACCTACCGAATTAGACTATTTACTGGATTTGTTATCACATAAGCAACACGACGGGTGCCGCATGTGGAGCAGGATCTGCTTACCCTTCCGGAGCACCTGAGATCACCCCTAGTTTTTTGGTGGGGTTCGTGTTGTTTATTCTTTAGTTTTCTATGTTGTTTCGTGTGTGCTGTTGTTTGTTTGTCTTTTTTTTTAGCCATGGCGTTGTCAGTTTGTTTTAGATTTATGAGTTTGACTGTCCCTTTGGTATCTTTCGTCCCTCTTTTACATGTTTAACCTCACCACATTCTGTATGTGCCTGTCACAAGTCAGGATCCTGTAATTCAGTGGTTGTCGTTTGTTGCTGTGCTACACATTTGTTTTGCCTTCATTAATTTGTACATAAATTAGGCTGCAACTTTTCTCGTTTGAATTGTTTTACATTTGTCATTTCGTGGACTTTAACAGATGACTAAGTTGTATGGACTTTGTTCATTGTTGAAGGCCGTACAGTGACCTATAGTTGTTATTTCTGTGTCATTGGGTCTCTTTTGAAGAGTTGTCTCATTGACAATCATACCACATCTTCTTTTTTATATTCATGCACATTTTTGTAGCTACGGTTTTATTCATTCTTTGTATTTCAATCAAAACTGTGTATGCTGAGTGGTATGCATAATTAATATATCAGCGTGTTATCTAAAATGATTGGCTGATGTAAATTTGTATAAAAATTTATCCGAATATCGCCTCTAATTTGGGATTTTCAAAAATTACACGAGGACAAATAAATCTAAAGGAGCAAGGTGAAATATTTGCCTTTGATCAGATTGCTATTTGTTTGTAATATTTTTAATACCATTTCAATCTACAAAAAAAGCCTATATCATAGAACATGTAGAAGTACAATTTCTATTATTTGGTATGATAAATTTCTCTTTTTAATCTATTTTGTCGAAAGAAAAAAGTAAGCATTTGGATTATCTTTGTATCCATATTTGTATATTGTGGTAAAATACTTACAGTGTACCTAATGTATGAATATCAGAAAACGCACCATTTTCTATCCTAGTAATTTCGTTGTTGTTTAAATCTCTGCAAAAAAATCTTGATATCAGTAGTGTATGCAGTCAGTGCTTTTGCCTTCTACTTGCAACAGTACTTATAAACGAAAACTGATTAAATGTCTGTCACAATTATAAATTCTTAAAGATAACTATTTTCCCTAAGTACAAAATGTCAATGATGTTAAGGGTATACAATAGTTTTGTTTGTCCCATGGTTAATTTTGAACGAATATTTGCTTACATGCTATTTTTAAGCTAATCAATTTAAATATGCAATAAAAAAATATACCTTCTTATCGCACCGCAGCGCTGATAAAATATCACGTTGTGATCGGTTTAGCGCCGTCACCTGGTGACCCCCTATGAGACCGTAGGAGGTTAGTAAATTTCATAGGGGGTTCATGGTGCGTTAATGGTGAAGTCATCTATTTATGTTGTTGTGATTCTTTGTTTGTTGTCAACAAAACGCAACAGAAAAGGTATATCGTGCGATAAATTCGGTATACGGTTAACTACTGACCCCCTACAAACCATAGAGGGTGAAAAAAATCCATACCCTCTATGAATCCGTAGGGGGTCAGTACCAAACCATATAACTTATAATGTGCTACTTTAGAGATAACTGGAGTCAAAATTTCAGACATTTCCTCACAATTTCCGATTCTTTGACATGTGTAACAGTTCTTTGAAAATATTTCATTTTTATAACTTTAGGGAAAAAAAGGATTTTTTCAGTGTATGTATATCTAATTTTAGATAAATAAATCGGTAATTTGTTCATAAAATTAGTACAAATAATCTTTGTATATAATCAAGCTAAATGTTATTCTAAAATGGGGTCCATGTGTACTCGTTTCTAAGTTAATGACTAAAATCAGTCAAATATGCAACGTTGTCCAATCTCTCAGAGTTTGGAGTCGGAAAAGATAACATTTTACGTAAGCACTTTATTACCTCCCATACCTCCCATATGACAGTTTTATATTATGCCCTTATATTCAAACAAGATCAGAGTTATAATGTTGACGCATCCACGCGTTGCACACATTTAATTGTCGCAGGGCAATATTTAAAAAAGAACGTTAGATTTTTTTGGATTCCTTTAACCATTTTATATAATATCCGACACATCAAATGTGAGCAAGCAGTTAACTACAGTAATTATCCATGTATCAATTACACGACTTCCTTTGAAATTATTTATAGAATTTTATAAAATATAATATATTATTTATAGAATAGGTCAGTTGATTATTAATCAAGTTGATTCTGTTAAACTGACTGTTTTATATACTTTGAATGTTAAAAAAAATTGAATGTTCTCTTCTGATACTTAAATATGTTGAAGTCAACCCATGCTTTGGAAATTTTAGGGGGGGCGCACGCCCGCCACGCCCCCGCCTAAATCCGCCCGTCCAAATAAAACTATAGGAACAAGTTAACAGATCTTTTTTTAATCAAATTAATTTTTGTTTGTAACATTTTGATTGACAATTGTTCAAAGTCAATTAACCTATCCTGGACGTACAATTTTAACTGTTTGGAATGCTCAATCTATTTTGTTGATCGAATAAGTCAGCACTTTGAATATCCGTAGTTTGCCTTGAGTGTAATAAAATACTTACAATATATTTAACTTCAAAAGACCAGAAAAATCAGCATCTTTTATACTTGAAATTTTATTCTGGGAAAATATTCTACAAAGTATAATAATATGATTATTCAAAAGTGCATATAGTCAGTGTATTGTGCTTCTACGTGCAATACGGTAGTTCATGTTAACGTACGTTCCGTAGTTATGATGGCAAACTAGTAGTTAACAATTCAATATAATACCGAATGAAAATAATAGAACTGGTATTTGTAGAAAAAATCCTTTAAAAACTTGATTGTTCGTGTCTTGTATCGTAATTTATTTGTGATTATAAGAAATAAGGAGGAAGCAGCGGTTTACCAAATGTTATTAATACATACAGAAGATATAAATCAATATAAAAAACACAAACTGTGGTATGAACTCAACTAGAGGCTCTAAAGAGCCTGTGTCGCTCACCTTGGTCTATGTGAATATTAAACAAAGGAAACAGATGGATTCATGACAAAATTGTGTTTTGGTGATGGTGATGTGTTTGTACATCTTACTTACTAAGTAGTCTTGCTGCTTACAATTATCTCTATCTATAATGAACCTGGCCCAGTAGTTTAAGTGGAAAATGTTAATAAAAATTTAAAAATTTTATGAAAATTTTTAATAAACAGCTGCGCCATGAGCGCATGATACGTCCGACATCGTGTGTGGATGTTTTATGCAATAATCATAAATAGTTTCTGAGAAAGTTTTAAGCAATAACCATATATTCTTTTTGAGACACAGCGGGACATGTGAAACCCCCACCCTGTTTTCTTTTTACAAAAACCTAAATATCACTAAAATTTTGAATCAAAACCAAAAAGTATACAGATCTTATTAAGATTAATATAACAAAGAAGTGTGTAAAGTTTTAAGCAATAATTATAAATTGTTTTTGAGATTCTGCACAACATGTAAAAAAAACCCTCCCTCTTTTTTACAAAATACTCAATAACTCAAAAATGAAATTTTGAATCATCACCAAAAAGTATACAAATCTTTAGATTAGTATAACAAAGACATTTGTAAAGTTTTAAGCAATAATCATAAATCGTTTTTGAGATATGGCGCGACATGTAAAATAAAACCCTCCCCCTAAATTTTGAATCATCACCAAAAAGTATACAGATCTTTAGATTAATATAACAAAGACATGTGTAAAGTTTTAATCAATAATCATAAATCGTTTTTGAGATATGGCGCGACATGTAAAAAATCCCTCGCCCTTTTTAAAAAAATACTCAATAACTCACAAATGAAGCTTTGAATCATCACCAAAATGTATACAGATATAAGAATTGATATAACTAAGAAGTGTTTAAAGTTTTAAGCCATAATCAAGAATCGTTTTTGGAACACGGTGCGACATGTGAAAAAAAACACCCCGTTTTAGTTACAAAGTGCCGTAAATCAAAAAGTATTAATCTTATTTTCACCAAAAAGTATACAGATCATTTGACCATCATAAGAAACAACTATATTAAGTTTCATGAAATTTGGATAAGTCGTTCTCAACTTACGGTGCGACATGTTTACGCCGGGCAGACAGACGGACAGACGGACAGACAGACGGACGGACACCGGACATTTGTATACCATAATACGTCCCGTCAAATTTGTATACCATAATACGCCCCGACGGGCGTATAAAAATTGACTATGGACAATTACTCCTTAGGGGGTCAATTGACCATTTCGGTCATGTTGACTTATTTGTAAATCTTACTTTGCTGAACATTATTGCTGTTTTTAGTTTATCTCTATCTATAATAATATTCAAGATAAAAACCAAAAACAGCAAAATTTCCTTAAAATTACCAATTCAGGGGCAGCAACCTAACAACGGGTTGTCCGATTCATCTGAAAATTTCAGGGCAGATAGATTTTGACCTGATAAACAATTTTACTCAGATTTGCTCTAAATGTTTTGGTTTTTGAGTTATAAGCCAAAAAACTGCATTTAACGCCTATGTTCTATTTTTAGCCATGGCGGCCATCTCGGTTGGTTGGCCGGGTCACCGGACACATTTTTTAAACTAGATACCCAAATGATGATTGTGGCCAAGTTTTGGTTTAATTTGGCCTAGTAGTTTCAGAGGAGATTTTTGTAAAAGTTAACGACGACGGACGACGACGGACGCAAAGTGATGGGAAAAGCTCACTTGGCCCTTCGGGCGTTCATCTTGGTTGGTTGGCCGGGTCACCGGACACATTTTTTAAACTAGATACCCCAATGATGATTGTGGCCAAGTTTTGGTTTAATTTGGCCTAGTAGTTTCAGAGGAGATTTTTGTAAAAGTTAACGACGACGGACGACGACGGAAGCAAAGTGATGGGAAAAGCTCACTTGGCCCTTCGGGCGTCCATCTTGGTTGGTTGGCCGGGTCACCGAACACATTTTTTAAACTAGATACCCCAATGATGATTGTGGCCAAGTTTTGGTTGAATTTCACAATTATTACTGCTACCATAGTATTATCTTTTGTTGTGTATTTAACTCTGGTTAATATCTATTACATTATAGGCTTTGTAACTATATCCCCCCGTTTTCCTTTGCAAATTACCACAAACTTCAAAAGTATTCCATATAAAAAAGATGAGATATGATTGCAAATGAGACAACTCTCCAAATGAGACCAAATGAGACATAAAACACTTATAGGTCCCGTACGGGCTTCAACAATTAGTAAAATTCATACTGCAAATTCCCGAAATGAATAATGTAAAACAATGTACAAAATAAATAAGAAAGTAACAAATATAGTATATAGAAACAAACGACAAACACTGCATTACCGTCTCGTGACTTGAAACAGACGCATACAGATTGTGGCGGGGTTAAACTTTTTTAAGGGCACGCCAACACTGGCCTAACTTCAGGGCTGGAACCGTGTGTACCAGTGCAACAAGCTTTATACCAAATCAATGCTGGGGAAACATTATACGAGACGTACACACTATCTTGAAATCGCTCAATTTCATGGAGATAGCGTCGCACTTTAATTTAAGAAGCATAAACTCCCTTGGCATTCAATGTTTCAACAAGGTGTTTTGAACCAAACTCATGGTACATTTGTAAAATGAAAAGGAGTAAAACAAAAACGATTGCCTCAACAATTGCTTAGCATTTCCGCAATTTCTCTAGTGCCATTTCCTGAGAATAATCTTGGCTGTATGCAGTTTCATTGAGTAACCATAGAATGAATTGCAATAATACGAAGGCATTGACTGAATTGAAGAAGGAAGAGACAATTCATCCGAAGTTGGGTAGTGTTCTGTATAGTTTCGATGTCTTTTCTAAGAAAACTTGCAGCGGAATGAAATATCTGTTCGTTATTTGTTTCTATTACAGCTGACATTGAGATTTTGAGGTCAGTTTTCAATTGACTAGCAGCTGATATGGCATCTCAAATAGTTATTTTGCTACTAAATATTATGTTATATTTGCCTTGAACTTGTTGAAGTTGTTTGACAACTGAATTTCTATAGAAATAAATGAGTATAGACTGCATTTTGCATGTAGAATATTTTAAATTAGAATCAGCCGGAAGAAATGATCTATATTTATCAATTTACGGTGTCATGAGGAATGACCATTAAATCGTTGTCAATAGCCAAAATAAAATTAGTAAAAGCAGTATCTTTCTAAAATGTTTTGTTGCAACAAAATATACAAGCGTCCGGTTGAACGACTGCATTCTAGAACGTGTACAAATACCCGAAACTGAGGGACAACAGTCATATAATTGTATGTCGTCATTAAATATTAGACTAGACGCTTCCTCGCTCTAAAAGGGGGAACACATATGTTTCTCTTGAACTGAATTTTAATGTGCGTATTGTTATGCGTTTACTTTTCTGCATTGGCTTGAGGTATAGGGGGAGGGTTGAGATCTCACAAACATGTTTAACCCCGCCGCAGTTTTGCGCCTGTCCCAAGTCAGGAGCCTCTGGCCTTTGTTAGTCTTGTATTATTTTAATTTTTAGTTTCTTGTGTACAATTTGGAGTTTAGTATGGTGTTCATTATCACTGAACTAGTATATATTTGTTTAGGGGCTAGTTGAAGGACGCCTCCGGGTGCGATAATTCCTCGTTGCATTGAAGACCTGTTGGTGACCTTCTGCTGTTGTCTGCTCTATGGTCGAGTTGTTGTCTCTTTGACACATTCCCCATTTCCATTCTAAATTTGATTGTGTAATAAGTTTTGTAGCATGAACGATGATAAACTGCCTGCACGGAGTTCTTCAAATTAACAGCTATCGCATGAAACATCTTGATGTTCACCTCATCCAATCTTTTATGCAATGCAGATACACAAATCGACTCCCCTAAACTGGTAAATTGACTCAAAAATTCAATCGAGTTTTTTTTTGGGCATATTATGCACTGCATAAAATTTAACGACCTTTGACTTTTTCTTTGGACTTAATGGACCAAGTTGCAGGACTTGGAATATCACGGAACATTTACTGAAACTATCCGTCAATTATTATGATTTTACAATATTAAGACTTTTCTGACAAAGTCTATTTGATGTTTTTTTTAACAAAAACATAGAATATAAACATATGCAAACAAAGTATGTGGCATATATCAGTGCACTTTAATTGAAAATATGTGTATATAATAGCGAAAAAGGTAGTGATTTCATATATCATTTGAGAGCAAATTATTGACTAATACACAAAAAGGGACGGAAGGCAAGTGATTGAGTTCCGTGTTGAAATTGAAGATTTTTACTCCATTCTTTTTCCATTAATTTCTTAAGGTTTTTTTTCATATTTTGGTTCCGACATTTTTATCACTTATTAGTTTTATTAAATACTATATGCTTAAAATATCATGGGATAATTTTTATTACTTCTATGAAGAAGAAACTAAAAGTTTGTGTCTGAATTTGCAATTAAAGTTACCTCAATTTTAAATAGTCTAAACTTCGCAAATTTTATAGATTAGAAGAAAATAAAATACTGAATAGAATATTGACATATAAAAATAGCTCCAGGAAAAAATATTTCAATTTAATGTAAGCAAACATACACATTTTTTTCATTTGAAAAAGGGGGTTGAAACTCTCCAATATACTACCAGTCTTTAAAACGACTTTTTAGAAAAAATTGACCGTACGAAATTCTGACGACAGTGCAAAAACTAAAGAAGACATATTTGTCTTTAAGTTAAGACCATTTTTAGCCGTGTGTTATTTGGGGAGATTAAACTCGCGATCTAGACGACTTTTTACACTTCTGTCACCGCACTATATTCCACAACGGTCAACTAACTCGTGATGGCGTCCGTAAAATCTCTTTTGTCGTAAAGTTTTGTTTTTAACCAACCCTAATAGTCAATTTTTAGATACAATTCCTAATCGAATTTACTGACCCCATATATATCGTATTTGGTCTCTAGTACACTCAGCAAAATTTATCTTATCAACTATTTTAAAAGAGGGGCGAAAAATACCAGAGGGACAGTCTAACAAGTGGTATTTATACTATTGGCCTAATAAAATGATTAGGTCTTCAATACTGTTAGTATTAGGAACCTATTTTCCATTCGTCTACACAAAAACATATCACAACAAAAACAACTTGTTAGCTTTAAATGTGTTTTATGAATTAATTCATTTTTTCATCATCAGTTTATTCGTTTGTTAAAAACTTTCAGATTTGTCCTCAACACCGTTTTGTTTTTATAAAGGGACGTAACACCACTACTAACCGTGTATTGAAATAATCCCAGACTACAAACCTATAATGGAACCCTACTACCAAATAAAAGAATATACACGGTCTCTATGTGTTTGCTTTTAACCAGTCATATTCCTAATTGAAATTAATAAATATTTTCATACCCTTCCACTCCTTTTGTTGAAAATGTTTTGTAAAATTTGATTGAATTCCAAAAAGACTTTTAATAAGATTAATTACAAATTACACAACATGTACACTTTATTATTTAAACGATATCAAGTTTAAGATAAACGTATCTGTGATAAGCATGATAATGATTAATGATCAAAAAACGTTGAAGAATGAACATCAGGCGGTTTAAACCTAATATCACTGTAAGTAAATAAATAGAAATACATACTTTACACCAATATACTTACAATTGTATTGAATCTGCAGGAAGATTTGGTATTTGTGTAAAGTTTCTGTTCCTACAGAGAGTCAGTGTTGGCTCACTACAATCGCACATGAACATTGTGGGTTCGGTGCATCCTTGAGCATAAACAACTTTCGAAAAGCCGAGGGTCAAGACCACTATCATGTTAAAACACTTAGTTCCAATTATCATGTCGATCCTCTGTCGAATGTTACTTTGTAAGAAAAAAAAAATCCAAATAGAGTTTTCCCTCAATATTATAGATAACTATCATAACGAGATATAGTTTCTTTTTAATTAGTCAATTTATCAACAAATAGATTAAGAAAAGTTTGGTATAAATCATGACGATAATGTAACACTGTATACTGTTCGGACAAATCAGAAATGACATGTTGTATAATGTGCATCAGCTGAATGATGTTCTGAACAACCACAATTTACTTGAAGTGTGTCATGCTTTTTAGGAAATATCAGTTGACGCAAGTAAAATTTAACAAAATTATTTACCATAAAGTATATGCTTTCAACATATACATACGGACTTGGTGCATTTGAGAAGCCAGTTCAGTGGCGGATCCAGCCATTTTAAAAAGGGGGGTTCCCAACCCAGAGTAAAGCGGGGTTACAACTATATGCTCCCATTCAAATGCATTGATCGTCCAAAAAAGGAGGGGTTCCAACCCCCGGAACCCCCCCTCCCCGGATCCGCCACTGCAGTTTAATATTTAAAATCTGATGTACGATTTAAGGTGACATATTAGAACGAAATTATTCGACAAGCAAGTGTAAACAGTGCTCGAAAAAATCTAGAAATAAACCCCATTGTGATGTTAAAACTTTTGACGCACGAAAGAAGTAGATAACCATTATAAATTATGTCAAAACCTTTGACCCTCAAAAGTAGCAGAAAATCATCAAAGAAAAGAACAACAAAGTATCCAGAATTACAGATATGAACATAATAAATGTTGCAAACAAATCATAATTTACCGAGCAAGCACAAATTGAGTACTTGTAAATCAATTAGTAATAAAACAATGAAATGCTTGGCTTCACCTACATTCAGCTATGTTCCCAAAAGCAGCTTATACAAAGATGTCTTGTAATATCCACTACATCAAGCTGGTCATAAGGCTATGCTTATATACCTAAATAGTAACATATGTTTGGTAATGATTACGCATGAGTAAGAAGGAAGCTTTAGTCAATTTATTTCCATTGGTTTGCTTCGTAACTTTTCAAGTACGAACGATAATGTAACACATGTTAAAAATTAACAACAATATTTTAGCATTAAATTACAATTGCACTATTGCTATTAAAAAATAGAGGACATAAATCATTCGTCAAACTAAAATTGCTGCTTTCAAAGTAACTCAACCACATGCAACTAAAGACTTAATAAATCATGGACTAATTGGAACAAAAAAGTGATATTGATGAGTTTGTTTTGGATGTCCGTAGAAAAATTGTTTTTATTTTCGTTTTATTCATACTATGCTTGCCTTTCCTTTTCAAAATAACTGGTACTTCACAGGAAGTTTGAGAAAACATTAATTTGATGAAAAGTGAGATTCTATAAGATCATAAATATGTTATTCTTAACATTATGAAGAAGACAAAGAAAACCAGTAACGGTAGATAATTAAGTTGTCTCGATGTTCAATTTACTAGCTTTTTTTTCTTAAGTTTCCACTCAATTCAAACAAGAACAAGGTCGTCTTCAAAATACTCAGATAAAGTTACCTCAACCAATAATGTGAACCATTCCTAAGTGTGAGTATATAATTAGTCGTTTCTGATTGTTTGTGCAAGAGTTATAAATCCACGGACGAGTACGTGTAATCTGGACTAGGACGATTCTCATATATATATATTGTATGTTGGTTTTATTCACACATCTATATAATGGAATGTCATTCGATTATCATACAAGTGAGAGGTTTAGCTAGCTATAAAAAAACATGTTAAATCAATTATTTTCTACAAAAGGAAATGCCTGTACTAAGTCAGGAATATGACAGATGTAATCCATCCGTTTGATGTGTTTGAGCTTTTGATTTTGCCATTTGCTTAGGGACTTTTCGGTTCGAATTTTCTTCGGAGTTTTTTTCAATCATATATAAAACTGACACTTTACATTATTATAAAACTAAGGTTTAATCTCCCTCAGGCAAAGTTGGCTTTAGATGAATTTGGCTATTCATTTTAGGTACTTTTGACATATAGCTCTTCAACGATTTTCGGTACTTATCCATCTTCGGATTTCAAATGTTTGGCTTTGAGCGTTCCTGATAAAGGTAAATCCAGGTGTTCCAATCCTGTAAAAATATTTAAAATGATTGTGGCAATTTGAGAGCATCACAAATTGAAGTAGTTTAGTTTATGTTGTCATTTATGTCATAGGTAAATTTTGTCAATTTTTTATGAACTTTCTTTTTTTATTCTTTTTTTATTTGCCTTGGTGTTCGGTATTTGTTTAAGGATGCTGAAAGATCGGAGTAAGACTTTATTGTTCAGATAGTAATTTAATAATGGCTGACAAATATACAATTGGAACTGCTGTAGCGACGTTACGTAACAAGTAATTGTCCCGAAGGTTTTTGCGTGACGTTCCCGGAATAATCGCAGATATTACATTCCTCCTTAACTTTGAATTAGAAAATGTAATTTAAAATGTGTAAAATAAAGTTTGTTTACATCAATTAAATTATCACAGTCTCTGTATTGTTCACTAATGTTTTTGTAATAAATAAAATATAGATGTTCACTTTCTCAATTTGTATAAATTATAATAGTCTCTTTAATGTTCACTAAATTGTATCGGTCTCCTGGTTCTTCCGCTTTATGTTTCAGTCCTGGTTTCCTGACGTTTGTCTCTGTTTTCCAAAGTTCTCTTTATCCGCCCCCTCCCGCGCCTGTCTTGCGGGGGGCCCATAATTTTGTATGTCCACTGCCTCCTCCCGCGCATGTTTTGCGGGGGCCCATTTTCTTCATCTTCTTGTTTCTGTTTTCAGCATACCCTTTGATTTTCTCCTTGCATTGTCTGTCTCTTTCATATATCTCCTCATATAAGTTTGAGTGATATCTTTCTATTAATCTCCTGCTTAGCTGTTTTTCTTTTTTAACTTTGTTATTTGCTGTGTTTTGTTGATGGGTTTTCTAAATAAGTTCACTTCTTTATTTGCTATTTGGCGTCCTGGTGTGACTTGGTAGTGTTTAAATCCCTTATCAATAGCAAGTTTCTTAGAGTTGAAAGGTGGTCTATTGTCTGGTATTCTCAACTGGTTTTTCTTTACAAAAAAAACCATCAGTTCTAATCTGTATCATCTCTAGCTCAATCAGAGTGGATTTGCTTAGTAAGGGTGGAGAATTGATTTTTCCTTTTACCACAATGAATTTTGTCTCTGTGCCACATGTTTTGTTTCTTATGATAGTTTTAAATTCTCCCTTGATTACTAATGAATTTTGCAGTGTGCTCAACTTGATTTTACTCTTTTCTAATACTGGATTGCCGTATGTTTTGCTCTGAAATTTTACAAATTGATTTTCATCCATTACATTTACATCAGCTCCACTATCAGGTTCCACCTTCACATCTACGTCGTCTATTCTTATTGTCACTGTTTTGTCCATGTCTCTACTGCCTTGTATGGTCTTTACCTTTCGTATTTTCATTATATGTTTAGTCGTTCCTCCAAAATAATCTTCATCTTCATCATAATTTGATATATCTGTATTCGAATCTGTATCAATCGTGTCCTCCGTTGTTTTCTTTACACTTCTTCCTTCTCGTCTAAAATTGCCAGCTCTGTACTGTTGTTTTTTCTTTTCCGCTCTGCATACTGATGCAAAATGATTATATTTCTCACAGTTTCTACATTGTTTACCATATGCAGGACATTTGTTTCCCTCACAATGTTCAAATCCACAATAACCACAATTAGACTTGGTTATATAATCCTGTGACCTATTATAGCTTGACCTGTTGCTTTGTATTTTATTTATGGAACTTGTACCTATGTCTCTGTGATCTCCTTTCATATCCTTCATCTGTAAACATGTGTCTTCCATCTGTCCTGCTTCTTCTACAAATTTATCTAAATTCCATCCTTTGCTTATAGCCCTATTTATCAAATCCTAATTGGTTATGGTTTGAATACAATATTCCAATATTCTTACGTCGCATGTAGCTTCAAACTCACACGCATGTGCCTTTTCTCTCAGTCTCGTTACATATGTTACTGTGTATTCATCTCTAAATGGCTTCATTTTTAGAAATAAATACCTGGCATGATGTTTGTTTTTCTTTGGCAAGTAATATTTATTTAATTTGTTCTTTAATACTTTATACTCATCTTCTCCTTCTTCATCTCTTAGGCTTCTTTCCAATCTTGATATGTCTTTTCCTCCATAAATGATTAGTGCATCCTTTTTATCTGCAGGTTCAGTTATTCTGAAATATCTAAATTCCCTCTCTATACTTTCCATCCATTCTTCCCAATGTTTTCCTGTGGATATCTGATCGTCTGACATTATAAACGTTTGTGATCGTAAATTTCTAGTTTCCGTTACTACCGTTATCTGCTGGGGCTCTCCTCGGTCCATAATCTCTATTTTATCAGTATTTTCTTTTAATTCCTTGTTTTAGCACTATCTTCTTTAAATTCTGTGTTCCAGTAAATTTTCTCTTTATTTACGCTACTAAACACTGCTTTCTTCTTTGTTTTTTTTATCCTCGTCGCCATTGAAAGATCGGAGTAAGACTTGATTGTTCAGATAGTAATTTAATAATGGCTGACTAATATACAATTGGTATCGTTGTAGCGACGTTACGTAACAAGTAATTGTCCCGAAGGTTTGTACGTGACGTTCCCGGAATAATCGCAGATATTACAGATACTTCAATCAAAACTTTACCTGTAGATCTTTGATAAATATTGTACCCATATGATTCGAGATAACCTAGTACAGTGACTAGTCCAAGCTGTGCGGTATGTATTGTAGTATTTACTGGTTACGTCAAATCTTATCAATTCGCTGCATCTTCTTCCATTGCAGCCGGTAAATAAAATCATCATAGATACCAGGAGTAAATTTTGTATATATGCCAGACGCGCGTTTCGTCTACAAAAGACTCATCAGTGACGCTCGAATCCAAAAAAGTTAAAAGGCCAAAAAAGTACGAAGTTGAAGAGCATTAAGGACCAGAATTCCTAAAATGATTCAAAAATCTAGATTTTCAAAACCTAGTTTCATATTGAAATAATGTTTTCAAAATTAAGTCAACGAAATGGCTCAGTACATGAGTAGGTTACTAAGGTCCAGAAACATTCGACAAAATTTTTAATTTTTTTGGCGATCAGATACCCACATCTGATATCTCTAATAACAGCTTGTTCAATGTTTTTAAATCTGTTATAAAATTGGTAAAAATGTTTCATTCCGATTGCACTAAATACTTTTTTCTGATTAAAGACCAAATTTATTTAAAGATTCATTAACTCAAGATTATTGGTCTTTTGATCCTAAAAAGTATTATTTTTTTTAATCCCGCTAAAAATTAAACGCAACAATGAAATTTTGTTTCGAGTATTGAAAATTATCTTCCAGTGTTTTTTTTTTAGAGAAAATTAAGGAAAGAAACTGCTTTCTGCACTTAAAATAAAGGCCAAAACAAGCATATGCAACCGAACTTCAAAATAGTTGCGATAATGGATAATTTTTATGTTTTTTCTCATTCTTTACAAAACCGAATCTGACGTCATGGTGCAGGTTTGTCGTTATTTCACAAATATTGTAAATTAGACGTTTGAAACACACTTTATAAACACAATTAAAGTAATGAATTATCAAAAAATACAAAAAAAATCATTGATGTATCAATATATGTTAGATCTTATTCTATACTGCACAAACTTTTAGGAGCACATTCTTTTGGAATGTAAAATTGTTCGAAATCTCATTATTCTCCTCTTATGTAGAGTTCATGTTTGGTCCTCCTTCTATCCGAACGTAGTAAGAGTGCACTTTCAGCAAAGCCTGTATAGACTGCATATTCATTTTAATGTAATCGAATTTGCATTTATTACGTAAATGTGTTTTCCAAAAAAAAACCATTTAAGATATAAGGTATAATTGCGATAAAATTGTATTATTCGAATTGTCTGTACAGGTTTCTAAAAAAATATCTATTTCAACAAGTATCTCGATATTTATTAAGTTACAAACTGTTGCAAATTTCTGACAACTGTTTCTATCAATGGTTTAACATTGTTACATTGATAACAAGAATGTGTCCATAGTACACGGATGCCCCACTCGCACTATCATTTTCTATGTTCAGTGGACCGTGCAATAGGGGTCAAAACTTTAATTTGATTAAAATTAGAAAGATCATCTCATAGGGAACATGTGTACTAAGTTTCAAGTTGATGTAACTTTAACTTCATCAAAAACTACCTTGACCAAAAACTTTAACCTGAACTTCGCACTATCTATCATTTTCTATGTTCAGTGGACCATGAAATTGGGGTCAAAACTATAATTTGGCATTAAAATTAGAAAGATCATATCATGGGGAACATGTGTACTAAGTTTCAAGTTCATTGGACTTCAACTTCATCAAAAACTACCTTGACCAAAAACTTTAACCTGAAGCGATCGGAAGCACAGACGGACGAACGGACGCACAGACGGTCGGACGGAGGCACAGACCAGAAAACATAATGCCCCTCTACTATCGTAGGTGGGTCATAAAAATGAATGCTCAAATGATTCAATATTATTATTTTTATCACATAAGTAACATTTATCGTTTGACATTTGCATTATTTGCAATCTGTGTGCATTATATATATATTCCTGTATACACATTGCCATTTAAATTCTTTTACTTTTCTGTTAATATTGGAGATTTAGCCATTTTTTTTTATCAATTTATATACTCGTAATACAAATTTTCCCATTTTGTTAGACACTTGAGGGTCTCGGTTATGTTTATGTCTAACGGAATATATTTTAATGTCAAATCTTTGAGCTAAATGATTTTCTTATCTGTATTTTGAAATTAAAAGTTTTCATAAATATTGATTATATGACTTTTTAAAGTGCTTTGAACATCTTTTTTTTTTTAATATACAAGCGTTTTTGTGCAATGGTACTTTTAATTCGTGGGTATTCCGAAATGCAATTCCGTTAATCTTTTAGTTGTTAATATTTTTCATTACATCATTAAAAATCTATTTTAAGGGCAGCAACATACAAGGTAATATTTTGTTTGCTACCAGAAACCAAATTATTAATAAATATGTTTGTAGACGATACACACTGATTTAATGGAAATGAAATTTCTATTAAAAACTTTAGAATTATTAGACAAATATGAAAAAGCCTCGGGTTCTAAAATTTATTAAGAAAAGATAGAGGGAATACAGATTGGCGCAAAAAATGCTAACGGCCTACTTTTAAACAGAAACTGGACAACAGATAAGATAATAACACTTGGTAATCCCCATGGTTATAACATTGGTAATGACAAAATTTGGAAATCAATATAAGAGAAGGTACAAAACTGTGTACCCCTCTAGAAGAGAAGAAAGAACTTACTCTGGAAAAGTCCTTATTGTTGAATATTTAACTATTTCAGTGTCTGGTTATGAACTAAAAAATAAAGGTATACCTGCAAAATACAAAAAAAAAAGAAGATTTGGATAAGATAACGTTGGATTTTATTTGGGATGGCAAAGTTTACAAGTTAAAATGGGATCATGGAAATGGTTAACTTGGATAAAAAGTGATTATATCAAATCGTTATATTCGATAATACACAAGCCATAGGGTGTGTTTAACAAAATAGATGTAAAGAAACAGCGATTATTAAAAAAACAACATATTTTAATTTTAGGCAAATCTTTATTTTTTAAAAGTGGTAAAAAAGCATTACAACAGCTTGTGTGTTCGAGTAGGTTGCTATCGTTCCATATAATTGTATGAACTTCAAGATAACCTGTGATATATACATCTCTTTTTGTTGTGTTGATCCCTCCCTGTGACGCTGATTTCGTGATTGCATGTTCCTCTCGTCCATTCATCCGTTGTTTTTCTGCGGTTTACTTGTTATTATGTACTATTATATTAATATTTTTATGTATTTTTCTGTGTTGAGTATTCTTGCGTTTGTATTTACTGTACTGATATCACGCAGTTGTTATCCTTGTCATATCAACTGAAAATTTAGCTGGCAATGAAACCAGGTTCAACCAACCATTTTTAACAAAATGTCCTTTACCAAGTCATAAATATGTCAGTTGTTATCAAATAGTCCGTTTCTATGTGTTGGTGCTTGTTTTTGTTATAGTTCAGTGTATATGTTGCTTCATTGTTTTCCTATTATAGCTTTTAGTCTCTTACCGATCAAGTCGAAGGGGATTTTAGGTTTGCACTCTGTCCGTCTGTATATCTGTTAGTCTGTATGAGTACCATCAGTTCTGCAAATCAGTTTTCCCGCTTTTATCTTCCTGCTTGAAGATATTGGTTAGATATTTGGAATACAGTTTTATCATGACAAGTTTCAGATCAAATTTGCATTTTTTTTTCGGTCTTATGCTTTTTGTGCAGAGTTATGGTCCTCGGCTTAGAAAATTAACTCAAACAATCAGTTTTCCACACTTTTTTTCGTCATGCATGAAGATATTGATTTGATGAATGGTATATATGTTTATCATGACAAGTGACAGACCAAGCCCGGATTTCGTTCTGGTCTGATGAACTTGTGCAGAATAATGGTCCTTGTTCTTAAAATTTTCACTGAAATGATCAGTTTCCTCACTTCTTTTGTCATTGAAGGATCATTCAAATTAACTAGGTTTTTTTAAATGTTGAGAGGTAGAAATCATCCCTTCCTTTGAAATATCTGTTTCACATAACCACAATCCTGTCGTCTTTTCCCCTAATATGAATTACCGAACTCGCCTGTATCACCACATTTGCACTGCATGATCAACACGACAACTGCTACTAGTGGACATGAAATGCCTACCCAGCCGGAGCTTCCCCGAAATTATTGGTGTTGTGTTGCTCAGTCTTTTGATCAATATTCAATGTCGTGTTTTGTATACCATTGAATGTCGTTTGGTCTATTTTCGTTTTTTTTTGCCATCGCCTAGTCAGTTTATTTTTAACCTTTTTAGTTTGAATATCACTTTGCAATGTATCAACTTTGTTTATGATCTTTATGATATAAAACTTTCAGCAACCTTTTAATTTCAATGGAAATCACGTTGTATGGGATAGTTTTATCAAGTTTACTTTAATACCTAATTTCACTTTCTATTTGCAATTATTTACAATAATCACTTTCTGTTTGTACTTCCGTACTTCTTTGTATTGTTTAATCCTGATTATGGTGCAATAGTCTAAAATAAGTTTGAGTATACGTTACTATTTTGACTCAACCATTGTGTTCCATATTTCATTGTAGTAAATAAATATATGATTATAAATAAAGGCAACTGTAGTATACCGCTGTTCAAAACTCATAAATCCATGGACAAAAAACAAAATCGGGTAACAAACTAAAACTGAGGGAAACGCATTAAATTAAAGAGGAGAACAACGACACAACATCAAAATGTAACAGACACACACAGAAACGGACTAAGCATAAGACAAAATCCTTTTTTTTTTTAACGATAAATTTTTTATTGCACATTTCTCTGCTGTTTAACAAATTACTCGACTCACAGCATTCAACCGGGTATCCCTGTAAATTAGTTACTGTTTAACCAGGGAGATTATACAGTTAATTTATATTTGTATATATATGAATTATGATTAGTTATTATAAATACAATACATTGATTTTAACAATTTGTCAACTTAGTTTTGTGGAGGTCATTATTATGTAACGTAAATACGGACTTTGTACTATCTATTGTCCGATGTTAGTTATAATTTAATCATTGACCTTAATCTTAATCAAAATATTCCCGTGAAAATGGAGATGATCAAATGAATGAAGGATAGCACGTGAAATGATTTCAAGAGCAAAGGATCTCAACTGAGTATTTCTAATGGTGAGTTTTGTTATATTTCCATTGAATTATGATAGATTGATCAAGAAGGAATCTTTTTTATCCAGAAATATTAGATATTATCCAGTAATTAGACAGTAGACAGTACAGGGTCAAAAAGCATGTTCTACAGGTAAACATTGACCATACGTCACATTTAAACATCTTAAAATGAAACCTTTGTTTACATTTGAGTTTTTCTACATCAAGGGGTACAATCAAAATCACGTGATGGATATACATACACCGGAAGTAACAGTCGAACACACCGCTTGAAAGGTAAGTAGTCGTATTTACTTGTTTGTATCAATAAAATTTGATAAATAAGGTAGTGCACCGTATGTCGGATACTATCTAGTTTTGAAATACACAATTATCCTTGCTGGAAAGTTTGCAGTTAATGATAACACTTAGACACAGTTCAAAAATTTCACCAGATAACTGTGTCGAAGTGTTTGCAATAACTGCACGCTTTCTAACAAAAACAATTGTGTATTTTAAAACTACATATTATCCGACATTCGGTGTGCCAACTTATTAATCAAAATTTAATTGATATAAACAAGAAAATGCAACTACTAACCTTTCAAGCGGCGAGTTCGACTGTAACTTCCGGTGTGTGTATATCCATCACGTGATTTTGATTGTACCCCTTGTACATGATATATATAATAATTCAGAAGAATGATCATGCGCAATAATCAATATGGTTATTATATTTTTTTATAAATATCATTCAAAAATCTACTTGTTGTTTTATCAAGAAGTTTCATATTTTCATAATGTTGTTTAAATTCCAATTTAAATATTCTATAGACATCAACATTTTTTGGTTTATTCTCTGATGCATATGTAGCTTTATGAATAGAAAATATTAATACAGTGAGAAATAGATTAATGTCATCATAGTTTTTATCATATATTTTGTAGCCTAGTATTAGATTTTTGAAGGTGATTATCTGTGTTCCCATTTTTATTTTATCAAGGACTATTTTGACTTTTTTTCCCCAATTGTTTTTAAAGTATTTGCATGTAATGAGAAAGTGTTCATAGTTTTCTGATTGGTTGCAGATGTGGCACTGGTCATCACTTTTCAGTTGCCAGATGTACAATAGTTTTTTTTTACAAGGAAGTATATAATGAAGTAACTTCCACCTGAATATTTTTAGTTTGTTTACTTGTAAACTATTAAATATAAAGTTAAGCATTTTATATAAATAGCTTGATGAATCTATTATTAAATTGTGTTTTCCACTTTAGAAAGCCAATTGGTGTTTTTTCCTCTATATAACATGAGTTAATGCTTTTATAAGTTTCATTTAATGGAAGGTTTTCAATGCTGCTCAATTTTGTATTATTTTGTTTTTTTAAGTATAACTTTTTATCTGTTTTAACTTTAGTAAAGAATGGTTTATCTGATTTCAATATCATTCATCATTTTTTTGGTATTGCAGCTTTTATTCTAGATAGTTCTGATATCCAGTTAGATTTGAGGGTCAAATTATCTAATACTGCCTTTTTTGATATATTTCCTGCTTCGTCTAGTATATCATTTATAAATAGTATTCCATTTGTTATCCAATGTGAAAATATTAAACATTTGTTTTGAAATTTTATATGTTTATTGCCCCAAATGTATTGTTGTCTTAGATTAATAAAATTTGAACTGTTGGTTTTGATTTCAGAGATATTTTTTGTTATCCTAAACCAACTTTTGACTATTTCTAAAAAGAAAAGAGGGATTGTTGTACTGAGTTTTGGGATTGCTTTTATGTTACCCGGATTCATGTTAAATAAAGAAAAGTTTTCTCCAAGTCTATTAAAAAAAAGAGGGAATGACTTTCCAGTTTGCAAAGTGTGTTGATGTTAAACGTTTAACCCAGGATACTTGTATAGCTGATAGAAAATCATCAATATTGATCATGTTCAGGCCTCCTTCCAAGTAATCTTTACATAGCGTGATTCATTTAACTTTTTTTTTACTGAGTTTTGGGATTGCTTTTATGTTACCTGGATTCATGGTTAGAAAAGAAAAGTTCTCTCCAAGTCTATTAAAAAAAAAGAGGGGAATGACTTTCCAGTTTGCAAAGTGTGTTGATGTAGACACATTATAAGTTTCTAAAATCCACCCATTATTTAGCATGCAGCCTTTAATATTCTTATATAATGTTTTATCCATTTAATAAATGAGTTTGGTAGACCAAATTGTATAAGGGCTTCATACATAAAGTTCGATTCTAATGAATCAAAAGCTTTTGAAAAGTCAATAAAGAGTAATGCACCATCTATGTTAAACGTTTCAGCATAGTCTATAATGTCTTGGATTTGGCGTATATTAAAACCAATATATTTATTTTTGATATATCCATTTTGATCTCTATTAATTATTTTCAGCAGTATTGATTTTAAGCGCTGGGCTATTGCATATGCAATGAGTTTAGTATCTTCATTTGATAGCGTAGTTGGTCTAAAGTTATCCAGTGAATTAACTCATCATAGATACCAGGACTAAATTTAGTAAACGCCAGACGCGCGTTTCGTCTACAAAAGACTCATCAGTGACAAAGGGTCTTTTTTTTTGTAAATTAAAGAGATTATACATATCTTTTGTACGGATGTTAGTTTTCCTTCTTCATAGCATTTATTAAAAACTTCAACTGTAAATTTTTTTGAATTACTCCAAAAAGAGCGATAAAATTCTACGCTTAGCCCATCTATTCCTGGAAATTTATTTAATTTCATGTTGAACATTGCTTTAGTGCATTCTTCTATTGTTAAGGGGACCCCCAAGGAATCACTTTCTTTTTCTGATAGTTTGTGATCAATGTTGGTCTCATTTATATAATTTTTTATATCATTTAAATTTGGAAAAGTGCTTTTATATAAATTTTCATAGTTTGATCTTTCTATGTTTAGGATTTCTGCGTAGTCTGTTACTATTTTCCCTTGTTTATTTTTGAGCGCTGTAATGCTTTTTTTTGTTTGTCTTGATTTTTCGAGGCATAGGAAATATTTTGTATTTTTCTCTCCTTCTTCTATCCATTGTACTCTAGATCTTATTTTCAATGATTTTAATTTCTTTTTTGATAATTTGGCTTGCATTTGTTTTATCATTTAGCTTTCTTCATTTTATTTTTAAATTTTTGATATCATTTTTATTTTCAGATGATCCTTGTTTGCAGTAAGAAAGTGTTGCAGTTCTATTTCTGATTTAAATATATCCCAGAGTGTTTTTAAATTTTTGGTAAGTATTTTTTTTTTTTTTTATAGTTTTTGATTAAGTTATTTATGAGGTCAATATATTTTTGCTCTTTAACATGTTTAAGTATACTATTGTTTATTTTAAAGAAGCCCCTGCCTCTTTCTTCTGAATTTTGTCTAACTTCTGGTGATCAGTGTATGAGATCATAGCGGGTCGAATATCTGCTTTCATAACATGCGGTCTTATATCAGGAATAATCAAGAAGAAGTCAATTCTGCTTGCTATATTTGTATCCTTTTTCCTTCTCCATGTGAATTGACTAGTTTTTGGATTAAGTTCTCTCCGTATATCTGTTAAATTATTTTTCTTTACTTAACTATTTACTGGTTTGTAGTTTCTAGGGAGGATATTAGTTCTTCTATCACTAATTGAGAGAGTTTCGTTCATGTCACCTCCTAATATAAGAATACCCAAACGATTGTTTTCAATTATATTTTGAACCTTTTTAAAAAAATTGTTTCTGTTTTTGTGTTGATTTGGAGCATATACATTTATTAGAGTAAACATATTGCCATTTATTTCTATGTTAATCAAAATTATTCTACCTTCATTATCCTTTATCTCGTTTATTGTTTTACGTTTTAAATTATGTTTGACAAAGATTGAAACACCTCTTGATTGTGTGTTACCATACCTATGAAACGTTTTGCCATCAAACTCATTATTTATTGTTTGTTCAATATTTTCTATAAAATGTGACTCTTGAATGAAAAGAATGTTACATTTTTGATTTTTTGTCCATAATAGTAATCTTTCTCTTTTGCCTTTTTGGCCTAAACCTTGACAGTTTAGTGATATCATATGAAGATTTTCACCCATTGTTGAGTTTTAAAGTTTAAATGTGTAGTTGATATCAAAACTACATTTAGAAGGAGACATATTTGTTTTTACCGCATATTCAGAAAGTACGTCATTAAATGTTTGGTTTCATTTATCTGTTCCCATACATTAGATTTTACTATTGCTTTTTTGCCATAATTTGATACAATAAATATATAATAAAAAAAACAGATATTTTTTTTTATATCATGTATAATAATTTCATTTTTTTATTTATTCTTAGGTTTGTTATTTTAACAGTATAATGAGATTGTAGGACCATGTACATAATGTAGGAGTTTACCATGCTTAAAATAATTACGGAAATAATCGAAATAATCATAGTTTGCATAATCATTGCTTGCATTTTTATACAGAGTATCATGTTGGATGATGATATTTGACTTGTGAAGAATTGACAAAAGATTTTTATATTGTGGATTGAATGGGACATTTGAAATATTCCTAATGTGTGGATTACATGAGATATCCAAATGTTGTTTACGTGATGTAAAATAGGACTATGTATAGGTTCTACTAATATAAGGATTCAAATGGACGGATAATTTGTTATAGAGCAAGGATGTACCATGGAGAGGTTGTTATGGATAGCTATTGAGATAAACAGAGAAATTGAAGTCAGATAGATGTGGATTAATGAATTGATATTCATCAAGGATAGTTTCTTTATGAACTTGAAATTTGTTGGATCTATTTTATTCATTTTATTTTTATTTCTAACAACTATTCTGTTTTTTATAGACAGTTCAAATATATATTTATTTAATGTGTTTATTGTATTGTAATTCTTTATTATTTGCGTCTGAATAAATTTGATTATCAATATTATTTTCCGTATGTATTATTCTAAAACAGGGAAAACTATTTTTGTGATTGTTTTATCACAACTTGACTTGTTCTTATCTCTTGTTTATTGGATCGCATATTGAGAACAGAAACATTTATTTATTGATTTAAAGAATGGGGCTATTTGAAAATCATTCTTTTTCAAAATAAAAAAATATTCTACACAGTTCATTACATATATATACATTTTCATTATTATTTATTTTAATACTAATTTCAAGGTGTATATAATCTACATTTATATCACACTCTGACTTATTTTTTTTCTGCATAAAAAAAATATAGACAAACAAGTAAAAAAGTAGACAAGTCCTATGAGAATAACAAATATAATATCAAAACCAAATACATGAATTTGGGATAGATAAGTACCGTGACACGTCTTATAGTAATGTGAATTCACACTCAAAAATAAGAGAAAACAAACGACACAACGGAAACACATCGTTAAAATGTTACACACACAGAAACGAACTATAATATAACAATGGCCATATTCCTGACTTGGTACACGACATTTTTAAAGGAAAACATGGTGGGTTGAACCTGGTTTTGTGGCATGCCAAACCTCCCTCTTTTATGGCCATGTGAAATATAACATTAAAATGACAACACAACATTATAAATAAATAGGAGAACACAATTGACAAAGAAACACACGAATAATAGCTAACAAAAGGCAACAAGTTTAAAAATTTTAATACGCCATAACTGTGAATGATTCCTCATGAATTTGAATTACTTTAAATATGTAATTGTTCATAACGCTGTTCCTTTGAAAAATATAAGATACAGTAAGTTAGTACACTATCATGATCCAATACAAATCATCATATACAATATGAAAAATCTTTAAAACCATATTAGATCCCTGACTTCAAGAAAATGTGACATTTTTTTTGTTTGGTTTCTAAAATTATGTCTCAAACTTTGAAACAAAAATATTTAGCTAGTAAAAAGCTGTAAACATTACTAAAAAATTAGTGATTACATGTACTTACTGAAACAATTATATATAATTAGTAAATACATTTAATCACTAATTCAAATAGTAATTGCAAGTATTAACTGAATCGTTTAGTTATAACGTGTAATTCCTAATTTCACATATTTACTGTAACATATACAACACTTGACTGAGTTGATCCATTAACTGAGGTTGGGGTTTCGACGTGTTTGACACGTGAATCAAATTCGTCTCATATATGTGTTAGGGGTACACATCTGGCGATTTTCAGGGAAATGACAACATATGAATGTTGTTTGGAGTTGGGAAACCACGTTAATTTTTGCTTTTAAAGGTGGATATTTTTTTGCAGAAAAAGTTTGTGAACAGAAGAAATTTTTTCTGCAAGACGAGGAAAAGTTTCAGACAATCATTTGAGAAAAGAGCAAAAATATCTAAAAAATTGTTTCTTTACTCTTATGATATGTTTCCTTATTAATTCTTAGTAACAAAAACTAACTAGGAGTCAGGCATGGAGAAGGTACATAAATAATGTTGTGGGCTAAAACATATTTGTGAGCGTTCAACAATTCCCTAACCGGGACAGTGGTAATCACACAACATTTTTCAACATAAGAACAAACTGTAAAAATCGGTTGGAAATAAAACTAATCAAGATTGGTACGTAGCATAAAAAAAGAATTCAATACAAAAGAGACACAAAGTAATGACGTTTTTATTTTTTCATCTCCCATCTATATTTGTCACTTTCTGGCATTCTCTGTGTAACGATTTAAGTACAAAATATATTTGTCACAAGTGTACAAACTTGCAGTTTAAATTCTTGCTTTTTTCCATTTGTATCCTAATATGATATATACATTTTAGCTGCTTACATATTTTTTTTCTTTTATTGTTATTCAAACAACATATATTTACCCTGCAATAGATTTTTAAAGTTATCTAATATGAAATGCAATATAGACACATATTATACCTACACTTTTACAATGAACATAAAGCATGAAATGAATTAATTATTCCTTAATTTCTCTATTGAAGTCAGTTTAAAACAATTAAAAAATCATAAGGGGACAAATGTATCTTGTTTTTTTTTTCTCTTATAAAAATCATCAACATATAAGACTTTTAGTTTAATATTCCAAACACACCTTTTAGTTGAGTCGTCTATGTCTACGGTAAAACAAATAACTTTAATATTTCGAAAAAACAAAGTTTTATGAACAGTAAGTTTACTACAAAATGATTTATCAATTATATTTCCTGTAAGTTCAAGAGAAATTACTGCATGGCTGATGATATGTCATCGATGATCGATCTACTGATAAAAACTTAAGATGCGACTTTCTTCATTATATATAAAATCTTTGATTTATTAATATGCAGATCAAACGCATATTCATACGATAAAAGTACTATGAAATTATTTAAAGTTGCATGCGGAAGTTATTTTCAATTCCTTTCATCAAACTAGAAAAATGAAATTGTTTTAACGATTGTTGTATAATTATTAAAGAATAAAAGAAATAACACACGGCGACATATAACCAATTTATGACCAAGTGATGTGAACTGATATATATAAAATCTTTGTTTTATTAATATGCCGATCAAAAGCATATTCATACGATAAAAGTACTATGCAATTATTTACAGTTGCATGCCAAAGTATTTTCAATTCCTTTCATCAAACTAGAAAAATAAATTTTTTTTAACGATTGTTGTATAATTATTAAAGAATAAAAGAAATAACACACGGCGACATATGAACATTGTAGAAGCAAGTGATGTGCACTGATATGTATATAAAATCTATGTTGTATTAATATGCAATTCAAAAGCATATTCATACGATAAAAGTACTATGAAATTATGTACAGTTGCATGCCGAAGTTATTTTCAATTCCTTTCATCAAACTAGAAAAAAATTAGAGTTAACGATTGTTGTATAATTTAAGAATAAAAGACATCACACACGGCAACATATAAAAAATTGAGGAGCAAGTGATGTGAACTTATTTTGATAAGATTGTTACTTTGAAAGCAACTATTTTAGTTTAACGAATGATTTATGTACTTTTATTTTTAATAGCAATTCAATTGTCCTAAAATTAAATATTATGATAACATCATATTTAGAACATTGGCATTTTTGATTTTGAAATAATTACATTAGATGTATGTTTCATTATAATATGTTATTTTGATTGGCCAACTGCACATCACATGTTATTCCTTAAGCAATTGCATTACACAACAAAAACTTATCATTCATGATAAAACGAGGTCCGACAATAAAGTGCACAGGTGAATTAAATAAAAAATTGATAAAAATCGTGTTTTCATTATCCTAGCTAAAAAATGTAATTATAAGTATTGAATTCGCGCTTCATACAAAATGTACTTCGGTCAACGCTTTTACACCCCAATGAAGTTACAAAAAGAAGCATTCATTTCTTAATTGAAAAAGAATATACATGTTTGTGAGCCTGCTACAGGGAACCGATTTAAGTTGAAGGAGTCAGTTTGAAAATAATAAAATAGTTATATACTATTGTTTTTATCAGCAATTTTGACAAACATATTTTTCAGTTAATGAAACTAATTGATTACATTAAGAAAATAAGATTATGATGGGAGTTTGCATCATATTCTTGCTTTTTATCATGATGTCAGTATCAAAAACATGCCATTATTTTATATGTCAGGTCCTTTCTTGATTTAATAAGTATCACCCTGTACCAGTGGGGAATCAAAAACTTTTCATATGGGGGTGGGGGCTCCAGTCATGCTTCAGTGATTCCCTATATAAGCAACCAAATTTTTCAATGAAAAGGGCCTCCCCTGGATCCACCAAAGCCCTGTATTATACTCGCGAGCAATAGAATCAACAGGAAAATAATAAATAATCTTTCAAAAAACGAACACAAAAACAATTGACGATTTCCTGTAGCACATAAATGACGCCATAAAAAAATCAATGTAGGATAAAAACTATACGAATTAAGTTTTTTTATCCTACATTGAACTTTTGATGTGTAATTTAACTAGACATTACCACAAATATACAAAAAAAGAATATTCTTCAATGATACATGTACAATACATCATTCAATGTTAAATAGGTATCAATCCATTCATTTTATCGGCGATTTGTATATTTTCCCTTTGATCTTACTGCCTAATATTTTCGAGTATTCCATACTAGCTGTATCAACGAAAATATTAGGCAATCCATTCATTATCTTTGACAGCTGATTTTATTCCAACAATATTTTCTCCTTTTCAGTACAAATCCCATCGAACACCTGACATGTGTTCTCCTGAATCCCCGTTTTACTTAGGAGTTAACAGATCTGTGACGGCCAAATATTGGTATAAATGTCAACCACTTGGAAAAAAATTTTTGCAAAACCTAATGAAAGATTCGGTAAAGAAATCAAATGTCTGCACTAGCAAAAAACTCACAAACCATTCAGGTAGAAAAACGGCTATCTATCACAAGATTATAAGACCAAGGAATGCCAGTTACTGCTGTTCAACAGCACACAGGACACAAGAGTTTAGAAAGTATCAACAATTATGCTAAAAATAGTATAAAAACGCAAAAAAAGATGTGTGAAATAGCGGACAAAAGTAAGTCAGTAAATTTGGATTCAAAAAGTAAAGTAACAAAAAGTGAGAAAGCAGCCACAACACCTAATCCTGAATCATACATAAATGTAGAAGACAATAACACTGCACTCAATGAAAGACCAGAATCAACTATTTCAAGTACCAATATTATTGGTTTTCTATTATACGAAGGTGGCTTTCTATTATACGATGGTGGTTTTCTATTATACGATGGTGGTTTTCTATTATACGAAGGTGCTTTTCTATTATACGAAGGTGCTTTTCTATTATGTGGATGAGCTTTTCTATTATGTGGATGTGGTTCCCGTGATTAACCGGAAATGTGGCGTGTCACATGATTTGTATAATAGAAACCACCTTCGTATAATAGAAAACCACCATCGTATAATAGAAAACCACTATCGTATAATAGAAAACCACCTTCGTATAACAGAAAACCACCTTCGTATAATAAAAAAACCACCTTCGTATAATAGAAAAGCACCTTCGTATAATAGAAAAGCACCTTCGTATAATAGAAAAGCACCTTCGTATAATAGAAAAGCACCTTCGTATAATAAAAACCCACCTTATAATAATAAAAAAGACACATAAGACAGCTATGGCGTTCCATTAATATACAGAAAAAATGCTGTCAAGTGGTTCAGGAGTAACTGACACATACGTGGGTCATAAGGACAAGATTTGTTCCATATGTGAACGCATTCTACTAAGGAAATGTCACCAGTAGTGCAAGTCTGTCATCATAAAGGATAATGTTTATGTGATACAGTAAAAACAGTAAAAAAACATCGATAGTAAAATTGTGCGGGATGTATAATTTTCAACAAATGTGACAATGAGATTGGTCACGTTTGATCGGAAGCCTCATATAGAAAGAGAGTGCCATGATCTCTGCAGGTTAAGAACTATTGCAACAACTCTTTGAGGGGCCGTGAGGGGCCGTCGGTGGCCTTTTGTCTGAACATGCATCCCTATTGAATATACTTTCATTGTCCAGTGGGAGTCAAAGTTTCTTTGACCTTCTTTCACCCCAAATGACATCCATTACAGGACTTACCTATTGTTCATATTAAACAATTGTTTTGAACATGCATGTAATATGTGCCACTGGACATTAAGCATATTTTTAATACATGTACTTTATGAATATGTTAATTTTTTTTTAAGAATCTCAGTAGGATTATCTTTAACTATTGGGATAATCCTCTTAAAATAAAGATTTTTTATACAAAATAATGCCCATTAATTATGTGTCGGTTTATTCGTGTGTCGTTCCAATGTGTGGTCGGACTAATAGGGAGTCGAGCTATTGGGTAATCGGACAAATGTGGTGTCGAACTAACGGGGCATCGGAATCATGGTGCTACCCCCACAGAGCTCTATGGAGCTTTGAACCAGCATAATTCAATCATTGACCAATAAAATAAATATATATCTAAAACGTGTATGTACATGATCTCTTCATATAAATTTCACACGCAGTTTCGTTTGCAGTAAGAAAACCTAGACAAGACCGGTCCAAACAGAAAGATTTAGAAGGCAAAAACAATTAAAATGTGCAACTTATAAAAGGTTCTGGATGTGGTTTCTTCATTTCTGTATTCTGTAATATTCTACACCATTTTTCACTATTTATTATAAATGTTGCCTGTTATTCTCTTTTCTTTATATTCAAGCACCACACTATTATCGATTATTTATTGCTTCTTTCTACTTTATAAAAACAATGGGAATTTTGAAGTTGCATTAACTCCGTGAAAAAAAAGGACATTGGGAAATTGTTTCTTGGTCTATTCTCGCTTGCCGTTTGAGGCAAAATTAATGTCTTTCTGTCTCTTTAGTTTGTATATAATTATAAAAGATTATACAACACAAATTTGCCGTCTTAAAACAAATATGTTGAACATTGCGTCTGTTATTTGATCTCTTTTAAACAGAAGGAAAAAAATATGATTAAGATGGTACCCAACACTTTCACTAAAATTAATTTGGCCCGTTTAATTTTCATAAAATTTTGTCAAAGTATTTACTTTTACCCTTTAACAAAAATATAAAATTTCAAAAAAATTTAACCAACGTTTTGTTAGAAAAATTATACTGGTTATATAGCAGTTTGACAAACACCTATTTTGATCCTTGAGAAGCTTAATATTCCATTTACAACACAAAGTAATTAAAACGTTTAGCTGACTTTACAGAGTTATCTCCCTGTAGTGTTTGGTACCACCTTAAATATAATCTACAGTTCTAAGTGTAAAAAAATATGCGCTAAGTCTTAGAAGTTAGATGTATGATTTTTGTTATTAGTTGTTAGTGACTTTGAACTAGCTGTCAGTAACTGCAAGTACTCTCCGATCTGTATTTAGTGACTTTTTTTGTTGGGATATACAAGTATCCGGCAACGTCCATTATGTTTTTGTTAGATGTATTTCTATTTGTATTCATCTGATGAGTTAAATAAGCTTTTTTCAACTGAATTTTATAGTTTGTTGTTATGAAGTACTGTTACAACTCTGTCCCAGGTTTACCAAATGTAATATTGCTTTTAAAAATAAAAGTACATAAATTATTTGTCAAACTAAAATTTTTGCTTTCAAAGTAACAATCTTATTAAAATAAGTTCACATCATTTACTTCTTGATTTTTATGTGTCGCCGTGTGTGATTTCTTTTATTCTTAAATGATAAAACATTCGTTAAAACATTTATTTTTTCTAGTTTGATGAAAGGAATTGAAAAAAACTTCCGCATGCAACTGTAAGCAATTTCATAGTACTTTTATCATATAAATAGGATTTTGATCTGCATATTAATACAACAAAGATTTTATATATGATGCTTGTGGGAAAAAGAAAGTCGCATCTTAAATTTTTATCCGTAGATCAATGACATATCACTAGCCATGCAGTGAGTTATCATGTACTTACATGAAATATAATTGATAAATCTTTTTTAGTAAACTTACTGCTCATTAAACTTCCTATTTTTCAAAATAGTAAAGTTATTAGTTTTACCGAAGACATAGACAACCTAAGTAAAAGGTGTGTTTGGCATATCAAGCTGAAAGTCTTATATGTTGATGATTTTTATAAGTGAAAATGAAACAAGATATATTTGTCCCCTTATGAATTTTTTAATTTTTTAAAAACTGATTTCAATAAAGCAATTAAGGAATAATTCATTCATGTCATGCTTTATGTTCATTTTAAAAGTGTAGATATTAAATGTGCCGAAATTGCATTTCATATTTGATAACTTTAAAAACTAATTGCAGGGTAAGTATATGTTGTTTGAATAACAATAAAAGAAAAAGAATTATGTAAGCATCTAAAATGTATATATCATCTTAGGATACAAATGGAAAAAAAGCAAAAATTTGAACTGCAAGTTTGTGCATTTGTGTCAAATATATTTTGTGCTTGAATCTTTAAACAGAGAATGCCAGAAGGTGACAAATATAGATGGGAGATTTAAAAATAAAAACGTCATTTCTTTGTGTCTCTTTACCTTAGCCGTATTTGGCACAACTTTTTGGAATTTTGGATACTCAATGCTCTTAAACTTTGTACTTGTTTGGCTTTATAAATATTTTGATATTAGCGTCACTGATGAGTCTTATGTAGACGAAACGCACGTCTGGCATACTAAATTATAATCCTGGTACCTTTGCTAACTGTTGTATTGATTTCTCGTATGCTACGTATCAATCTTGATTTCATTTCCAACTTGATTTCATTTCCAACCGATTTTTACAGTTTGTTCTTATGTTGAATAATGTTTTGTGATTACCACTGTCCCGGTCAGGGAATGGTTGAACGCTCACAAACATGTTTAAGTCCACAACATTCTTTATGTAACTACTCCATGCCTGACGCCTAGTTGTTCTTTTTACTAAGAATTAACAAGGAAAAATATCATTAGAATAAAGAAACAATTTTTAAGCCATATTTGCTCTTTACTCAAATTATTGTCTGATACTTTTCCTTGTCTTGCAGAATAAATTTCTTCTGTTCCCAAACTTTTCTGCAAGACAATATCCACCTTTAAAAGTAAAAATAAACATGGTTTCCCAACTCCAAACAACATTCATATGTTGTCATGTCACTGAAAGTCGCCATATTTGTACCCCATAACACATATGAGACGAATTTGATTCATGCGTTAAACACGTCAAAACCCCAACCTCAGCTAATGAATCAACTCAGTCAGTATATGTAACAGTAAATATGTGAAATTAGGAATTACACGTAATTACTAAACGATTCAGTTAATACTTGGAATTACTAGTTGAATTAGTGATTACATGTATTTACTGATTTTATATAGTAATTGTTTCAGTAAGTTCATGTAATCACTATTTTTTTAGTAATTTCTACAGCTATTTACTAGCTTGATATTTTTGTTTCAAAGTTTGAGACATAATTTTAGAAACCAAACAAAAAATTAAAGGATTGGGATTGGAGGCCTTACTTTTGAGTTAAAAAACAAAGGTATTTAAAAACTTCATACACTTTTATACAGTAAGGGTTTTGAAACTGGAACATGGTTGTTTTGCAAAAATGGTTTATTTGTTAAAACAGTCAAATTTCGTGACCATCGTGGCATTTTATCAATATTTCGATGCGGTAGAGACCGGACGTTATACCAAGCCGATCACTCCATTATTGGATAGACTTGGTCTTCTCGCAATGGCATTTTTGTAGACAGAACACCAGCTTTTAATAGACTGTGATTTTTACTCAGAGAACAACTTTTTAATTATGGTAATCTTCTGAACAACCCTTTTAATGGTTTTAACTCTAATGAAAACCTTGACTTTATAATAAACTTTGATAATTGTATACGACGCCAAGACATTGCATCTTTTTTTTTATTGTATAAATTAACTTAAACAAGTATTTATAACTTTTACTATCATATGAAACAGAAAGTGATTATTGTAAATAATTGCAGATAGAAAGTTAAAGTAGGTATTAAAGTAAACTTGATAAGAATATCCCATACAACGTGATTTCCATGGAAATTAAAACGTTGCTGAACGTATTATATCATAAATAGCATAAACAAAGTTGATACATTGAAAAGTGATATTCAAACTAAAAAGGTTAAAAATAAACTGACTAGGCGATGGCAAAAACGAAAATAGACCAAACGACATACAATGGGATACAAAACACGACATTGAATATTGATTAAAAAAACCTGGGCAACACAACTCCAACAAAACCCAGGGATTCTCCGGCTGGGTAGGCATATCATCTCCACTAGTAGCAGTTGTCGTGTTGTTCATACAGTGCAAATGCGGTGATAAAGGCAAGTTCGGTAGTTCATATTAGGAGAAAAGACGACAGGATTGTGGTTATGTGAAACAGATATTTTAAAACGTAAAATGTGGAAGGGATGATTTCTACCTCTCCACATTTAAATCAAGTTAATCTGAATGAACTTTAGATGACAAAGGAACTGAGGAAACTGACCATTTCAGTAAAAATTCTAATAACAAGGACCATTATTCTGCACAAGTTCATCAGACCAGAACAAAATCCGGGCTTTATCTGTAAATTGTCCTGATAAAATTATATACCATTCTTTCAATCAATATCTTCATGCATGACGATAAAAAGTGTTGAGAACTGATTTGCAGGACTGATGGTACGGCAGACAGACTAATAGATAGACAGACGGACGGAGTGCAAACCTAAAGTCCCCTTCGACTTTTGGCAAGAAACTATATAAACTACAATAGGAAAACAATGGAGCAACAGATACACTGAACTGCAACAAAAACAAACGCCAACACCTAGACACGGACTATTTGATACAAACTGACATATTCATGACTTGGTACAGGACATTTTGGTAAAAATGGTGGGTTGAACTTGGTTTCGTGACTAGCTTAACCTCAAGCTGATATGGGAATGATAACAAATCACAACACTACGTGATATTAGAATTATCAAGGTGTATCATGTCCCTTTTTAACATGTAAACAACATACCTCACGGTATACTTAATTAACTTTACCATCTCAAATATAATCCCATGTTATCTTTTTAAAATCTTTTTTTTTTTGTATTTTTCAAGTAAACCTTTATTTTCTAATTCAAAACCAGACACTGAAATAATTAAAAATTCAGCAATAAGTACTTTTTCAGATTATGTCATTTTCCTCTCTTTTAAAGCGGTACACAGTTTGTACCTTCTCTTTAATTGATTTTCATATTTGGCATTACCAATGTTATAACCATGGTGATTACCAAGTGTTATTATCGTATCTGTTGTCCAGTTTCTGTTTAAAAGTAGGCCGTTTGTGTTTTTAATGCTAATCTTTATTCCCTCAGTATTTTCTTAATTAATTTTAGAACCCGAGGCCTTTTCATATTTGTCTAATAATCCTAATATTTCTAATAGACATTTCATTTTCATTAAATTAGTGTGTATCGTCTGCAAAAATATTCAATTCGATTTCTGGTAGCAAACAAGATATTGCCTTGAATGTTGCTGTCCTTAAAATAGATTTTAAATGATGCAATGAAATTATTGAACAACTCAAATATAAACGGAATTGCATTTCGGAATACTCCATTGCACAAAATGCTTCCATATTTAAAACAAAAACCCAACGATGGTCAAAGCACTTTATAAAGTCATATAATCAATATTTATGAAAACTTTTAATTTCAAAATACAGATAAGAAAATCATTTAAATCAAAGATTTGACATTATAATATAGTCAGTTAAACAAACATAACTGAGACCCTCCAGTGTCTAACAAAATGGGAAAATTTGTATAGCAAGTATATAAATTTATAAAAAAATGGCTAAATATCAGATATTTACAGAAAAGTAAAAGAATTGCAATGACAATATACACACAGGATTATACATAATGCACACAGACTGCAAAACGTGCAAATGTCTAAAGGAAAATGTCATTTATATGAAAAAAATAATAATATTGAAACATTTGAGCATTTATTTTTATCAATGTAACAATGTTAAACCATTGATAGAAACAGGTGTCAAAAATTAACAACTTTGTAACTTAATAAATATCGAGAAACTTGTTGAAATAGATATTCTTTTTAGAAATATGTACAGCTTATTCGAATAATACAATTTTTATAGCTTATACTTTATGATAAATGTTTTTTTTTTTGAAAATACATTCAAGTAATAAATGCAAATTCGTTCACATTAAGATGAATATGCAGTCTATAAGGCTTTGCTTAAATAGCACTCTTACTACGTTCGGTTAGAAGGAGGACCAAACATGATCTTTACATAAGAGGAGAATAAGGCGATTTCGAACAAGTTTACATTCCAAAAAGTTTGTGCAGTATAGAATAAGATTTAACAAATATTGATACATAAATGTGATTTTTTTGTATTTCCGGATAATTCAGTACTTAAATTGTGTTTATAAAGTGTGTTTCAAACGTCCAATTTACAATATTTGTGCATTAACGATAACCTGTACTCTAACGTCAGATTCGGTTTTCTGAAGAATGAAAACTCTTAAAAACAAATGACAAAAAAAACATGCAAATCATTCATTTTCCCACTTTTTCTAATGTCGGTTAATCAGAAAAATGTATTTAGTGTCATCGGAATGAAACATGTTTACCAATTCAAAAAAAAATTTAAAAACACTTTACAGCAAGTCTAAGCTTTAATTAGAGATATCAAATGTGGGTATCGGATCGATTAAAAAAAATTTCAGTCGAATATTTCTGGACCTGAGTAACCTTCTCATGTATTGAGCCATTTATTGACCTTATTTTGAGAACGATATATCAATATTTACCTAGTTTTATCAAAGAAAATTTAGATTTTGAATCATTTACCGACTGCAATGGAAGAAGATGCAGCCTATTGATAAGATTTGGCGTAACAAGTAAATACTACAATACATACCGCACAGCTTGGACTAGATAATGTACTATGTAACCCGAATCAAAGGGCACAGTATTTACTAAATATCTGCAGATAATGTTTTGATTGAAGCATCATTAAACAAATACCGAACACCAAGGCAAATAAAAAAAGAAAGTTCATAAAAATTCACAAAATTTACCTATGACATAAATAACTACATAGACTAAACTGCTTCAATTTGTACTGCTCTCAAATTGCAACACTAATTTGCATTTTTTACAGGATTGGTAAACCAATTTCTGCATCAATAACACTACTAGAGTTTGTTAGACTCTGAACCTATTCATTCTAAAATTACAAGATTTGTATGAAAATGCATTTTTTTCTCATGAGTTGAATACATTTATAGCGCTCCATGTCCAATAAAACTGTTATTTGTTACATTATTTGTTACATTATTACCAATTGTGTGTGTCTGTTTGTGTTATTCACGCATCATTATCAATATTATATAATTTGATGCGACTGTCGTTCAAGTGAGATGTGTAGAGCTATAAAACCAGGTTCAATCCGACATTTTCTACATTTGAAAATGCCTGTACCAAGTCAGGAATACAACAGTTGATGTCCATTCATTTTTGACGTGTTTTTTCATTTGATTTAGCCATGTGATTAGGGATTTTCCGATTTTATTTTTCCTCGGAGTTCAGTATTTTTGAGAATTTACTTTTTACCATGAAGAACAATTAATCAAACATTTTAGAAAAAAAAAACCATAAGTAGAATCACTTCTTACTTAGAGAACAAAGATCATGTGAAAAAACATTAAAGAAAAAAAGAAAACTACATTTATTTATTAATCTATTATGTTCAGGTTTCATTCTTTTAGATATGACTTGTGGGCACTTCAAAACTTTCAAAGATTTTCCCACTTGTCTAAATCTAATTGATATATTACAACTACGCAGCCAAGGATATTTGATATGCAAGTTTTTATTATATGGACAGCTTGTATTCATGAACTATATGATGCTGTAAAAGGGGGGGGGGGGGGTATGTATGAAATTTGGCAACAACGAAAATGTACAAATATTTTAGCCTTGATTATACATGGTCACCTAGGCCAAAACTTTCAAAATTGTCCCATTTCTACAGGTCTAAATCTAATTGATAAAATACAACTACACACCCAATGAAATTGCATACGCCAGTATGATATGGACAGCTTGTATTCATGAACTATATGATGTTGTAAGGGGGGGGGGGGAGTATGAAATTTGGCAACAACGAAAATTTACCAATATTTTAGCCTTAGTTATACGTTGACACCAAGGTCAATTGTCTGCTTTAACGAAAGTCTCTGTATACTTTAATGAATTGATAAGAACCAATATCAATCGATTTTTGCTTAGTTTTCCCGAAGAAAAATCTAAATAAAGGCAACAGTAGTATATCGCTGTTCAAAACTCATAAATCCATGGACAAAAAACAAAATCGGGGTAACAAACTAAAACTGAGGGAAACGCATTTAATATAAGAGGAGAACAACGACACAACATTAAAATGTTACACACACAGAAACGGACTAAGCATTAGACAAAATCCTATGAGAATAACAAATATAACATCAAAACCAAATACATGAATTTGGAATAGATAAGCACCGTGACACGTAGTAATGTGAATTCACACTCAAAAATAAGAGAAAACAAACGACACTACGGAAACACAACGTTAAAATGTAACACACACAGAAACGAACTATAATATAACAATGGCCATATTCCTGACTTGGTACAGGACATTTTTAAAGGAAAAATGTCGGGTTGAACCTGGTTTTGTGGCATGCCAAACCTCCCTATTTTATGGCCATGTGAAATATAACATTAAAATGACAACACAACATTACAGGACTACAATATAAATAAATAGGAGAACATAATTGACAAAGAAACACAAGAATTATACATTGTAGCTAACAAAAGGCAACAAGTTTAAAATTTTAATACGCCAGAAGTGCAATTTGTCCACACAACACTTACTAGTGACGCCCAGATACAAAAGTTTGAAAGCCGAAACAAATACAAAGTTGAACAGCACCGAGGACCAAAAGTTCAAAATATTTGTGCAAAAATCGGCCAGGGTTTTCTGTTAGGTACCAGAACATCCCTATTATTTAGAATAATTTATACTTTTGCAAACAGTAAATTTTATAAAATGACTAAATAAAAGATATATGATACAACTGAAGTATTAACTAATTACAGGAAACAACCGAAATACACTACGTGACCCGACAAAATGCAGCACATCCGAATAAGTTTAAACCTCAACGCCATGTGACGTCATATTTGAAATAGTAAAAAATGACAAAAAAATTACGTCACATTTGAATTTGTAAAACAGATCATCAAAAAATGAAAAATGACGTCACAGTTGAATGAATAAGATAGAATAAGGATTGTTTTAAGATTATATTTGAACTAAATACTGATATTACACTTAATAACACTGTACATTTCAATACTTATTAATAGCAAACTAAAACAAATGTCAAATATTCTCCGAATAGATTTTGAAACTCTCAAAAGATGTTTTATATATATATATGTTATATTTGTTATTCTCGTGGGATTTTGTCTATGTGTGTTACATTTTAGTGTTATGTCGTTGTTCTCCTCTTATATTTAATGCGTTTCCCTCGGTTTTAGTTTGTTACCCCGATTTTGTTTTTTGTCCATGGATTTATAAGTTTTGAACAGCGGTATACTACTGTTGCCTTTATTTATATATACATCCACTAATTTCAAACTTTTCGTAACTATATGTTGGTACAAAACGGCTTTAACTCATCTTCAAATTTTTTAAGAAGGAATTGTTATTATACATATTTATAAAACAAAAGTACTCTACCTGCAATGAATATGCAGGCTTATGCAAAGGCAACTTTTCTTCTCATGGTTGACTAATTGTTTGCCTACTCTTTGTTATTCGTTCGCCATTTTTTAAACTGCAGTCGCGAAATAAGTTCGATCAAATTTATTTGTATTTCAAGTAAAAGACTATCTTTCAAAATCTGTTTTACTCATTAGTATATGTTAAACGGCTCAAGAAACATTTATTAAAATATCTTCGAATCTTCTTATCTATGTCGTTATGAGATTGTTTTTATAGCCTCTAATTTGCTTCTATACCGTCTCATCCTAATTGCTGTTTTTTCTCAAAATTACTGTATATTTTATGAAATATGTCAATTTAAACTTCCGGTTTGTTTTTAGACAAAATCATGTGCTACAATTAATTTTTCGAAAACATTAAAACGAAAAATGTGTTATTCCTATTAAAAGATTACAAACAGGATTGTATAAGGACAGACAAAAAAAAATCTTGTGTAAAAATCTAATGACAATTGTAATAAAAATCTAAGTTTGCTTATTAACACTTCAAAATGAATACTTTACAAGTTGTAACGTTTCAGATCAAATTTAAAAAAAAGTCAAAAACTTTCATTTTAAAATCATCAAAATTTATCAGGTTAATATAATGTTTAATATGATTCTTTCGACATCTCTGTTCCCAAGACGTTAAAAGAAACGGTAGACCTTATATCCAGTAAAGTCATGTATAAATCGTTCCAAAGCTTGTGAAGTAGTAGACGGAAAGGATTGTTGATATTAATAAAGTCTTGTTATCAATATAAAGAAGAAGATGTGGTATGATTGTCAATGAAAAAACTCTACACAAGGGACTAAATGACACAGAAATTAATTGATATACACCACCGTACGGCCATCAACAATGAGCAAAGCCCATACCGCATAGTCAGCTATAAAAGGCCACGAAATGACAATGTAAATCATTTTAACGAGAAAACTAACGGCCTTATTTATATAAAAAAAATGAACTAAAAACAAATATGTAACACATAAACCAACGACAACGACTGAATTACCTGCTCCTGACTTGAGACAGGCACATACATAAATAATGTCGCGGGGTTAAACATGTTAGCGGGATCCAAACCCTCCCGTAATCTGGTACAGTGGTATAACAGTACAACAGAAGAACAATCTATAAAAATCAGTTGATAAAGGCTTAAATCATCAGATGGACAAAAATGCAAGTGGACTAGAGCATGTCATCTGAGATACATATCTGAAAAAAAACAGAGTTTTTAACGGTTTGCGTGAATATGATGAAGAACACATCCATCAAATCCCATTGGAAACAAAGAATACAACATATTCTCTTAATTTCAGGCAACTTGTGCCTCACTTGGATGCGTATCTGTTTACCCTCTCGGAGTATCTATGGTTAAGACCGTGGTTTTAAGAAAGGTTCGTGTTTCTCAGTCGTTAGTTTTCTTTATTGTTACTTTTGTAAACAGTTGTCTTTTATTTGTTTTTCGTTTATTGCCATTGCATTCATTGTCAGCTCGTTTTCGACTTATTAAATTGACTATCTCGTTCATTTGTTTTTTTGTTTTACTTTGATGAATTAAAAAAAAGGGAAATAAGATTAAATATGATAACCTAGAATTCAATTAAGAGCTACTTGTGAACGATACATTCCAAATTGTATAATCAGCTTAGTAGCCAGTGTCTCACTATTTTTCAATTGTCCTTAATACATTAAGAAGCAGTTAGAAATAACGATCTGTCTTGGATACATGTATATCAACAGTTCATATATTTATACATCATTGGTATTGTTTTGTTTCTGATTTATGTTTTCGGATGAAGATAACAAAAAACGGTGACGTATTATATGTTCGACTTGCTAATGTCATATAAAAGATAGACATCCACCAAACAAGGTAACTATTAAAGACACCTACATGTTCGGATACAAACTTCAACGACACTGGACGCTAAGCAACCAGCAATCCATAAGTTGTCGGACTATTTTATCACTAGCTGTCAACAACACTGAGGCTGTGGCATCAAATCGCGCACTATACTCCATTCTAAATTGACATAGGATTGTAATTTTTTCCTGAAGAAATCCTGTGGTTCTTTTTAACCAATTAAGACTGCCACTAAACTGCACAAAAGTGCTGAAAGTTGCATAAAACACCAACCTTTCCATTATTCGGTGACCCACAATAGTAAGGTTTATAAACCAAATATTAAATATTCCAAAGATTGCAAAACATTACCCTACTCCATATAATAAAATGTGAAAATACAGTTCCCTATACTGTAAAAATAAACGACAGTGTTTTATTTTAACAATTTCTGATTCTCTCCATCAATCTTTAAATGTTAATTTCCCTTTAAAAAGTCATGAAAATACTATGCTTAAACTTGTATCATCAGTGGCGCTTAAAACTTTAAAGTTATCAGTCGAAACCTATCACTAAGTATTCACTCACAATATGAATAGATTCGAAATAAATGAAGTTCAAGAAAAGTCAGAGTTTAAGCAGTTGTAATCAATGTTCTTTTAGCATATATATGTTTAAATGAAGTGGACGTTATCAGTTATAGTCTACCATACGCCCTTCAACAATGAGAAAACCCGATACTGTAAAGTTGGAAAAATACCATTAATTGTAAAAGATAAACATATACGGCTCAAGCTTTGGGACACATTCTACTAGTTAAACCTTGGTAATTTTCTTTGAATCATGCGTGAATTTTCATTTAAATCAATATTTTATATTTAGGATGCATCGTTATCGCTGCAACTTCATATTTATACCCTCGTCCACCTTATCGGAGCATTAGGGTTTGCCTCAATTTAATGTTATAAAACTTATACACAATGATTATAATTACAAAACACTGATCAAGTTCGATGTTGAGTAGTGTCTTTAATTATGTCTCTTTATAAGATTTATATGCAAGCGGGGACATCATCTTTTCGCCATTGACACATTCTCAATTCATCAGAAAACATTTTGTCGTGTATATCTGTTCATGGTACTCTTCTTAAGTGTAAAGTTTTTACTTTTAGTTAAAATCATTCTTTTGTTTCTCAAGAGGATTTTTACTAGTTGTTGTCCATTAGTTTGATGTGTTTGGAACTATTGATTTGCATTTTGCTTAGGGACTTTCCGTTTTGAATTTCCCTCGGATTTCATTATTTTTGTGATTTTACATTTGGTAAATGACACTTTACAACGTTAAAATATGTGTATGTTACCGATTCAGTATCCATGAAATATTTGATAGAAGTCGTTCACATTATATACTAGTAGTAACAATTGTTTATGTACTGCTTAGTGTTCAGTGGGAGCTACTCCGCTACGCTATATATATATATATTTATCATATATATATCTCTAGATTCGCTTTACATGAAAAGGCAACACTAAGACTATTGAAGTAATATGTTGATATAGCAGATGTGGTCGAGTGGTCTAGAGCGCTGGAAATCAGGCTAAGTGGTTGGTACTATAGCATGTATAGTGTATCAAAGGTGAGAGTTCGAATCCCTTTGATGGACACAAATTTGTCAGCATAACAATCTAATGATATACTGTTTGGTGTAATTTCAGACTAATATAATTATATGTCTTTTGTCTATATCTAGACGCACCTTATATGACAAGGTAACACTACGTCTATTGAAAGAATATATGTATATAGCGGATGTGGTCGAGTGGGCTAGAACGCTGGAAATCAGGCTAAGTAGTTGGTACTATCATGTATCAAAGGTGAGAGTTCGAATCCCTTTGATGGACAAAAATTTGTCAGCATAACAATCTAATGATATACTGTTGGGTGTAATTTCAGACTAATATAATTATATGTCTTTTGTCTATATCTATACGCACCTTATATGACAAGGTAACACTTCGTCTTTTGAAAGAATATATGTATGTAGCGGATGTGGTCGAGTGGGCTAGAGTGATGACATGAGGCTAAGCGATTGGTGTTGTAGTGGATCAAAGGTGTGAGTTCGAATCCCGTTGATGGTCAAAAAATTGTCAGCATAAAAATATAATGCTAACGCTGTCGGGTGTAATTTGTAGACTATATTCAAGATCAAAATAATGTGAATATATACTGCCTCGTATTAGAACAACATACTGAACATGATCCTTTTTCCCGACAACAGAGACCTATACATAACAGTAAAACAGCATACCAATCACAATACCAATCCCTTCGTCTCGTTTGTACTCTGTGAATTCCCCGCCAACAAAAGACTTCAGATAATATGCCAAAAGACTAACAGGTGATATAATGGTTCACCAAATCAAATACTCATTTACTAATAAGTTACGGGGAGATAATAATTGCTTTCAACCAAGAGAAACACATTACCTATTCTAACAAGGATCGATAAAGACGATTGTTCTTAGCAAATGTTAACGAAATCTAACAAAAGTACCTTTGAGTCGATGACATTGCTTGTGGACGTTTCGTCTTCGAGGGTATCACTAGCCTAGTAGTCAGCACTTCTGTGTTGACATAAATATCAATTATATGGTCATTTTTGTACATTTTCTGTTTACAAAATTAGACATTTTTCGAAATACTAAGGATTTTCTTATCCCCGGCATATACTACCTTAGCCGTATTCGGCATAACTTTTTGGAATTTTTAGTCCTCAATGCTTTTCAACTTTGTACTTATTTGGTTTTATAACTTTTTTGATCTGAGCGTGTGTTCAAAAATGTCTACTCGTGAATTAAACTTGTTCTCGGCTGAATACTTAATTTATTACAAGCCGAATTCAATTATAAACTGAATGTTGACAACCCAATTTTACTTTTTATTACGTATCAATGTATAACATATGCGTTTGATTGCAGTGGAAAGTGATTTCAAGGAACATTAAATCGGACCTCAAATTTTTGAAAGTGGGTACCATAGTTTTTAATTTATGTCGAAAAGTGATTTTTTTCTAAAAAAAAAAAAAAAGCGGGAATCAAATTGGTGTGGCCTAATCAAAGGATGAATTAAAGAGATGTATGTTATAAATTACGATTACTGAGCCGATGATATTCTACGGAAATACCGACATGGTGCTCGAAAAATCTAACTAACACTATAGAAATCGTATGCATTTGAGTTCGATTCAGTATAAACCCTTTCGAATGTTTACCAAAGCCAAAGATATGTTGGACCATATATGAAATAAATAATACAATAATATAAACTCCATATTTATTAACAAATAAACACCACATAAAATAGTATAGATATGTTTCAAAAATACATTAGCATACATACTGGTTCAGGACTTATATAGTCAAATCTGTAGTGTATGGTAAGCGACATCTCACGAGAAGTCACGAGACCTTTAGATTTAAATCATATTTCGAACAGCAGTGTATGGTATGCCGATTAATAATCAGTATGATGTGGATCTACACCAAAAAATAAAGATGAAATGAAGAAAGTAAAGATGAGCCACAACACATAATTTACAACAAGAAACGAAACCTAATTAGATAATTGATTAAATCCCTCTTAGTTTATTTAAGAAATAATAATTTCATTGTCTTGCATCTTCCCTCAATTACATGACAAACTTGTAGTACACATTAGTTGTTCTGTGTATCAGTGCTTCTTTTATTCAGTAGTATCTACTAGTAATCCATTTCCATTTTCTTGTTTTCCTAATCCATGACCCTACACGATAAAATAAGATAATTAGAAACGTAACTTCCACATATTTTGTAAGTCACTTCATGTCACTTTGGATTTTAAATATTATAACAAACAATCATTAGGTAAAAAGAAATGTTAGATCAATCAGTTCAAAATAGAACTATGTAAAAATAAATTCTTGAAACATCAAAATTGTTATATTTCTTTTCGTTAGGCAATTGAATTTCTCTGTGTAATGATTATACTATCTACATGTTCAAACTGGTTAGAGCAGTTGAAAAACAGGTTCATTTCTTTTTTAATATTTATTTAAGTGAGTGATAAATGCACGTGAAATCCTATGCCGGTTTAAGAAGATGTATTCCGTTATTCATAATAAGAAAACTGCTGCGCTATCAGTTCTACAGCATACAGGTCGCCAATTCCTGGCCTATTCATTGAATACATGGATCATATAGAGTTTAAGGTCATTTACATAATTGTGATATTGAACAATTAGTTGTATAAGAATTTCAACTTGAATATGGTTTGTTTATATTTGATTTAATTATTTTTAACAGGGTTTGCAAGAATCATAAGAGAGTGGTAAAGTAAAAACATGTAAATCCCATTATCAGACTTACTTTTATTTAAAGGGGCACTAGCTGTTAAATTCATGTTCACCGATTTGACTCAAAATTCTCATATTTTATTCATAACAATGTAAAACATTTTTGCAAACCATCAAAAGTACAAAATAAACAATTTACAGGACATGGTCTCAATAAGATGTAGTTTCGTTTCGTGTGAATTTTAGCAAAGACACCATCTAATTAACTATCGAGTTGACTTTCTATGACCATATAAGCGATGTAAACATCAACATACATAGATATATAAATAGATTAAGCAACTCGTGCAATTGGATTTTTATAGGTCTGTTAAATTTTGTATTATAGATTAAAAATTTATGTTAATCGTCGTTTTTACTTTTATAAAAATGTTTTTTGTGGATCGAATCAGTCAATAAAATTATTTACCTGGTTTCACTTACAATGTTGACATTGTTTTCCTTTAAACAACCGTACACTGACAATGCATGCGTTATTATATCTCTTTCTACAGGATTAAACTGGAGTTCACATGAATACGGATTTAATGAGGTCGAATAATTCACTTTCAAGTGAATAATTCATTATCAATGTTTATTAGCTTAATTTGACAAAATTGAACCATTTTAGCTGATAAAAGCAAATTATTAATTTACTATTTCACTTTAATTAATGATTGAAAAAAAAATCATACTCAGGATTTTTTATATATCTCGTAGCTAGTGCCCCTTTAATACTGTGTTGCGTAAATGAAATATGGAAGTCGCACAAACCAACACGTCCACATACTTCGTAAAAAATGTATGTAGTAAAATGGGCGTTTATGTATCTTCATATATCAGAACATGAGAATATCACATTTTAATGATCCAAATGTATTCACCTAATCTAGTAAGTCAATTTATTTACCAAAATTAGAAAACAATTTTCAAATTTCATAGATCGGTTGAGAATTCAAATCATGGTAAAAAAACCACAAACAAGTGTCAGCGAAAAATATCAAAGAGCGGAGATTTAAAATATTTCACAGCATACTCATCATTTAAAGGTTTAATGACTACATGTATATTCCTAAAAATGCCTTGGTCAATTAGAGTTTAACCTCATGGTAGACAATGGCAAAACAATTCGATCGGTGAATGAAAAAACAAAAACGGATATAAAAAAGTGTTCTCATAGAATCGTAGTCTGAGCCTAAAGATATAGCGCTTCGTTAACGGAAAAAAGGTAAGATGCGAATGCGTTAACCCATAAATCCTATAAAAAATCAATTATAATTTACCTGCTTCTCTTCCATATTTTCCATATGATTCTGTAAATACAATAATAATAAAAATTGAAGCCAGTGATGAGCAATATAATCATTAATAAGTATAAAAAAGTTACATGATACAAATTAACTATTGTAGACAGTTATTTATGGACAATAATAGTGTACTGACCTGACAAATTAATGATATAAGGATGAGGATTAGAAATGGGGAAATGCGAGGCTGTGCCGAGTTTTTTCACCGCTTCGTGTCGAATCCTTATATCGTCGATATGTCAAGTCGATACACTATTATTTTTTTTTATACTGCAATCTTGAAAAAGAAACATTTTGAATTGTTAGTTAAAGTGTTATTGTTATTCATTTGATTTGAATATTTGGGAAAATCCCCCTTTAAAAAGGCATCACATCTAGCGGAGAAATATACCACACAATGAAATGTATATTAACCTGTTGAAATCAATTAATGGTGAATTCGTTTGAGTATGGACTAAAATGTCAGCAATTTGCATAAAACATAATGATTCATAGGTTTTAACAAGTGAAATATGTTTTCCAACTATTGTAAAAGAAATAAGTTTGAGTCCTTTTAAGCTACAGTTTCAAGCGGGTCGTCATGAATATTTAAAAATAGTTCCGACTCTTCTATTTAAAAAAGAGAAAATGTTATATAGGGTCAATGACTGTATATGACAAAAAAATATACAGTCAACACATTTTGACTGCTCAAATAGAAAGAATGCAGTCTAAGTATTTTTATTTTACTTAGTGAAGATATATAAGTTCGAACGGCACAACATGATGCAGATCACTATCCAGTACCAATACTCCAAATGGAATGGACTTAAAAAGTTTTACGTGCGCAAACATTCAATAAAACATGTACTTCCACTTAAACTAACCAGAGAGTTAGAATGGAACAGATTTATTCTAACTATCTTAACTATTAAAGAGACAACTCTCTAGAAAAATCTTTTAGATGTCAAAGAAGTAATTTAATTGTATCCCCCATCTCCCCTTCCCTCCAAACTACTAGAAAATCGCCATTGTCCTTAGTAATATTTGATTAATAATTGGTTGTTCTGAAAAAAGAAATATCATTTAATTTCGACTAAGATACTGGTTATTTTACATGAAAAAGTTAATATAACCAATTTACTTATTTTTAAATATTGTTAAATAAAAATAGATGGCAAATAGATTGACAATTCTCAAGAACCGAACTATTTTTTTCGTTGAATGGCAACAATTTACTCATTACCTGCAGTCAAAATTGTATTACAGCAATTTTAATCATGCCACTGTAAAAAAAATTGAGCCAAACTTAAGTTAATGGATAATTCAATCTCATAATTAATAAAAAGCCTTTCTCATGATATATAATAATGTACCTAGATATACATGTATGTATCGCGCTGTCTTTATGATGAACATTCAAAGCACTTGAATGTTCAAACAAGCTACAAAAGTGGCTAATGGTTTATAACAGCGATAAAGTTAATATTTTGAGCCAAACATATCGATTTTTAAATCTCATAAATCATGAAAAGCATTTCTAATCATATATATCATTTACTTGGACATCCTGCTAAGGTACAGCTTAAAGAGTCTATGCTACATCCAATACAATCTGTTCCATTGTTAGAAGCTGGTGGGCTGTCACAATTTCTATTTCTATATCTTATACCATGACCACATGTGACAGAACAGTGTCCAGTAGACCAGGAACCCCACTGACCATCAACTTAAATGGAAATATATGACTTGAATTAGTTTTTGAAAGTTTATATATATATATATATATTTGGTTATTGACAGAAATATTGTTTTCACATTTTATGTCCTTTCAGACATTAGACAAGATCGTCAACCTAACATTTAGTGCTATTCTCCTTGCGATCAAACTGGAAATGGGAATACCTGAATGGTTTAAATTCTAATTTTGTTTTTTTCCTTATACCATATTCATATCTATACAAAATATGTGTGAGGTCTTATAATGTTTTTGTATCAATGCTCAGTATTAGACTGTATCATGAAGTTGTGAAAAATCGACAGAAATATGTGGAGCAAAAGACTGTATGCCTGCATCGTCCAATTTTATTCAGCAGGTCATAAAACACTGATAACTTGTACAAAAATTCTGTACAAATTATAATTTGTACAACATTACAACTTGTACACAACATATATAAGAATCATGCCAAATTACATTCCGTAAAGTGCATGCCATTGATTGCGGTCCTAATTTATTCGTGACATATGTATCGCGCTGTCTTCATCATCAACATTCAAAACACAGCGATATAACAAATATTTTGAGCAAAAGATATATTGATCGATATTTAAATTTCATTAATCATAAAAAGCATCTCTTATCATATATATGAATTACCTGGACATCCTGCTAAGGTACAGCTTAAAGAGTCTGTGCTAGATCCAATACATTCTGTTCCGTTGTTAGAAGCTGGTGGGCTGTCACAAGTTCTATTTCTATTTATCAAACCTTGACCACATGTGACAGAACATGGTCCAATAGACCAGGAACCCCACTGACCATCAACTTAAATGGACATATATGACTTGAATTAGTTTTTGAAAGTTTATATATATATATTTTTGGTTATTGACAGCAATATTGTTTTCAAATTTTATGTCCTTACAGACATTAGACAAGATCGATTACGAACTGCGTGTTTCAAATAACGGCTAAACTGTAAAGCACTTCCCGTCAAAATTAATACTGTATAAGAATCATGCCAAATTTCATTTTGTAAAGTGTATGTCATTGATTGCGGTCCTAATTTATTTGTGACATATGTATCGCACAGTCTTCATCACCAACATTCGAAACACTAATATGTTCAATCAAGCTATAAAAGTGGTTACGTTTATATACAGCGATATAAACAAATATTTTGAGCCAAAGATATGTTAATCGATATTTAAATCTCATCAATCATAAATAACATTTCTTATCATATATATTAATTACCTGGACATCCTGCTAAGGTACAGCTTAATGACTCCGTGCTAGATCCAATACATGCTGTTCCGTTGTTAGAAGCTGGTGGGCTGTCACAAGTTCTATTTCTATTTATTAAACCTTGACCACATGTGACAGAACATGGTCCAGTTGACCAGGAACCCCACTGACCATCAACTGTAATAGACATTAATTTCTTGAATAATTTCTGATTAAAGTTTATATACAAGTTTGGAAACTGACTTCAATTTTGTTTTCAAATCTTTTATCCTTTCAGACGTTATACAAAGAAGATTAACGAACCGATTCTTTAAAAAGGCGGCTAAAAGCCTGCCATTACAATTCATATAAGAATCATGACAATTTCATGCCGTAAAGTGTGTGTTATTAATTATAGTAGAAATTTACTTTGAACATACATATATATGTATATTTTTAACCAAAGATGTGTTAATCGATTTTTAAATCTAATCAATCTTGAAAAGCATTTCTTATCATATATATCAAGTACCTGGACATCCTGCTAAGGTACAGCTTAATGAGTCCGTGCTGGATCCAATACAATCTGTTCCATTGTTAAAAGGTGATGGGCTGTCACAACTTCTATTTCTATTTATAAAACCTTGACCACATGTGACAGAACATGGTCCAGTTGACCAGGAACCCCACTGACCATCAACTTTAATAGATATTTATTTCGTGAATTAGTTATTTTAAAACTTTATATATTTTGTAATTGACAGCAATATAGTTTTCAACTCTTTTGTCTTTTTAGACATTAGACAATGTCACCGATTAACGGATTTTATAATAAACTGCTAACCATCTTCAGTCAAAATTTACATCAGATCAATAAAAACGTAGAATTGTAACATTGAATTCTCATAACAAGTTAAAGGCAATTGATATTTTGTACGTTGGCGTAATGTTATAGCTGCATGTTTTAACGTCTCAAACAAAGCAGAATACCAGAAAAAACACAATTTCGTTCAAATCTTAATTTCTGACCTCTACACCAATTTAAAGATCTTTGCAGAGTCGAGGGAGTCCAATTCTATATGGTGTCTTGGAAGCTATTTTGAATTACAATACTTCGACACCTCCGTGACAACTTGTTTTATACTTAGATATAGTAAGATGTGATGTGAGTGCCAATGAGACAACTCTCCATCCAAATAACAATTTAAAAAAGTAAACCATTATAGGTCAATGTACGACCTTCAACACCGAGCCTTGGGTCACACCGAACAACAAGCTATAAAAGGCCTCAAAATTACTAGTGTAAAACCATTCAAACGGGAAAACCAACTTGTCTGGAATAAAAACCTTGAGCATCATCTATTTCGTGTAAATTTCCTCATGATAATTTGCTAATCAGTATAGTTTGCCAAACAATTAAAAGTTATTTATAATGTGTCTTTTTTATAGTTAATTACTTAATAACTCTTGTCAAGTACATGGATTGGTCTTAGCCCGACTCTCGTCCAATGATGATAAATAGCTCGAAAATTAATGTTCAAAATTTTCCTTTTCAAAATAACTGGTATGTCATTCATTAAACATACTCTGTAACCCTGTAAGTCATAAATGTCTTCATATTGACTAGTGTGTTGACTATTTGCAATGTATAAAAGAGGGGCGAAAGATACCAGAAGAACATTCTATTGCAGGTGCTCCGGAAGGGGTAAACAGCTCCTGCTGTCGTTGTATTTCTCATGTTATTACAAACTCTGTAAGTAGTCTAATTCGGTAGGTCACATTCGTGAAAAGGTAACTGGATTGTAGTTACGACATTAGGAACATATTCGATAGCATCTGTGAAACTGATATTCCTACTGTTCAACAACCTTGGGATAGCGTCCGTAAATTTCAACTTCACCATTTGGAACTCTTTGTTTGATAGCTTTCTAGTAATCAACAACTCTTTACCAAGAAAATCATGATAGGAAAGACAAACCGAGCATATCGTATTAATAGAAATAAACAACGTATTTAGGCACTGCTGGAAAGGTGATACAAAAAAATAGAAAGTGCACACTTGGGAAGCTGAAATCATCTCTTTTGTCGTAAAGTTTTTGTTTTCAACAGACCCGCACTGTGAATTTCTAGATGTAAGTGAAGATATGAGACAGACTTAACTTAATCTGTTGTATCCGCTATCTCTAATTCGATGGGAAAGATGCGTTCAACATTGTCACCAAATTTTGAATTATTTAGTGGGAACATCATCTTTATAGCGGAAAGTAAAGTTAAAGGATACTGCTGAAGTCTTTTATTTCTTCCTAATAAGTTCCTTTATAATTGGTGCTAACCGACTACGACCCATGAACATAAATCAAAATGTTTTGCTTTTTTTGGTAATTTAGTTCAGGAAGTATGATGCCAAAGTAAAGTTAATTTAACTTTGAAAAAAGTGTTAGACCCAGAGTATCATATCAACACGACTTCAATTTGACAGCATCAGATATCACAACGGGGGAAATTCAGAAGTTTAGCCAACCATGAATAAGGAAGATCGCCATTTCGAAATTTATTGGCGTCCAATTTCTCAAATCATTAAGCAATTTTCAGATCCTCATCTCGAATTATAATTTATATCAAACTTCTACTTTCTTAGAAGAGGGACGAAAGATACCAGAGGGACAGTCAAACTTATAGATCGAAAAGAAACTGACAACGCCATGGCTTATAAATGAAAAGACAAACAGACAGATAATAGTTCACCAGAACCATCATATAAAACTAAAGACTAAGCAACACAAACCCCATCCAAAACTGGGAGTGAACTCAGGTGTTATGGAAAGGTCAGCAGATCCTGCTTCACATGTGACACCTATCGTTTTGTTCATGTCATTACAAACCCAATAAGTCGTCTAATTTGGTAGGTCACATTCGTGGTGAAAAAGGATGTGGATTGTAGTTACGACATAAGGAGCATATCCGATAGCATCTGTGAAATGATTAATCTATAACGATCAACCAACTCTTGCTTGCGTCCGTTAAATTTACGAAGGAATGATTTCAACTTCACCATCTGAGCTCTTGGTTTAATAGCTTCCTTGTGAGCAGAAACTCTCTATCAAGTAAATCGTTATTGGAAATACAAGCCCGGGAATATCGTATCAGTTGGGAGATATATACTCCGTATGCAGGTTTTGCTGGAATGTTGCTACATAGAAATGGAAAGTTCACAATTTGAAAGATGAAATCATCTCTTTTGTCGTATTTGTTCTGATGTTAAAATCGTATAAACACATATTTAAAATTTGTATTTTACGTCGGAGTCGTATCGATAACACTAGCACTGTTTAAAAACGAGAGCAATGTTGTGCATTATTTTATTATCGATTAAAATCCCTCTTACACCGAAATTGAGCCTGGACTTCAATATCATCAAGTTTCAAACATAATTTCATTGTTTCAATCATTATTCCAATATGTAATCTTAATCTAAATAAAATGATAAAGAAAAGAACCAGATGCTCCGCAGGGCACAGCTTTAAACGACCGTAGAGGTCGAATCCTGAACAGTTATGCAAGTAATGACACAACATTCAAGCTTGAAACTGCTCTGAATTTGGATTAAGAATAAATAGTTGACACAAAATAGGTTTCTGACACAGAATGAATGTGATCTAAAGTTAAAGTTTACCTATTATTGTCCAATATCCAAAATCTAAATACATGGTTAGATTCAGCATATCAAATAACCCCAAGAATTCAAATTTTGATGAAATCAAATAAAGTTCAATTTTGGACCATTAAGAACTCAATGTGCACCAATTCGATAAAGGGGCCCAAACATTAAAACCTAAATACATGGTAACATTAAGCATATCAAAAACCCCATACATTCATTTTTTGTTGCATTCAAACAAAGTTTTATTTTGGACCCCGATTTGGACCAAATTGATAACTGGGCCCGTAATAAAAAATCTCAGTACATGTTTAGATTCAGCATATTAAAGAACCCAAAGAAATCATTTTTTGTTAAAATCAAGCTAAGTTTAAATTTGGATCCTTTGGACCTTAATGTAGACCAATTTGAAAACAAGCCCACAATTGAGAACCTAATTACACGGTTAGATTCAGCATATCAAATAACCCCTAAATTTCAATTTTTGGTGAAATCAAACAAAATTTAATTTTGGACCCTTTTGATCCCTTTTTCCTAAACTTTTAGGACCAAAACTCCTAAAATCAATCCCAACCCTTCTTTTGTGATCATAAACCTTGTGCTCAATTTTCATAGATTTCTTTTGACTTATACTAAGGTTATTGTGCGAAAACCAAGAAAAATGATTATTTGTGCCCCTTGTTGGCCCCTTTTCCTAAACTATTGATACCAAACCCCGCTAAACCAATCTCAACCTTCCTTTTGTGGTCATGAACCTTCTGCTTAAATTTCATAAATTTCTTTTTACTTATACTAAAGTAATTGTGCGAAAACCTAGAAAAATGCTTATTTGTGCCCCTTTTTGTCCCCTAATTCCTAAACTATTGAAACCAACACCCTCAAAATCAATCTTCCTTTAGTGTTCATGAACCTTGTGTTAATATTTCATAGATTTCTATTTACTTATACTAAATTTATTGTGCGAAAACCAAGAAAAATGCTTATTTATGCCCCTTTTTGGCTCCTAATTCCGAAACATTTGAGACTCCAACCCCCAAAATCAATCCCAAACTTTCTTTTGTGGTCATGAACCTTGTTTATAAATTTCATAGATTTCTATATACTTGTACTGAAGTTATTAAGCGAAAACCAAAATCAAATAAAATTGAGAATGGAAATGGGGAATGTGTCAAAGAGACAACAACCCGCCCAAATAAAAAACAACAGCAGAGGGTCACCAACAGGTCTTCAATGTAGCGAGAAATTCCCGCACCCGGAGGCGTCCTTCAGCTGGCCCCTAAACAAATATATACTAGTCCAGTGATAATGAACGCCATACTAATTTCCAAATTGTACACAAGAAACTAAAATTAAAATAATACAAGACTAACAAAGGCCAGAGGCTCCTGACTTGGGACAGGCGCAAAAATGCGGCGGGGTTAAACATGTTTGTGAGATCTCAACCCTCCCCCTATACCTCTAACCAATGTAGTAAAGTAAACGCATAACAATACGCACATTACAATTCAGTTCAAGAGAAATCCGAGTCTGATGTCAGAAGATGTAACCAAAGAAAATAAACAAAATGACAATAATACATAAATAACAACAGACTACTAGCAGTTAACTGACATGCCAGCTCCAGACTTCAACTAAACTGACTGAAAGATTATGATTTCATCATATGAACATCAGGCACAATCCTTCCCGTTAGGGGTTTAGTATCATACCATCATAACATATATGCTTATTTGAGCCCCTTTTTAGCCCCTTATTCCTAAACCGTTGGGACCAAAACCCCAAAAATCAATCTCAACCTTCCTTTTATGGTCATGAACCTTATGTTTAAATTTCATTAAAATTATATTCCCTAATACTTAAGTTATTGTGCAAAAAAAACCAAAAATGCTTCTTTAAGCCCCTTTTTGGCCCCTAATTTCAAAACCATTGGGACCAAAAACCCCAAAATAATCCCAACCTTCCTTTAGTGGTTATTTACCTTGTGTTAAAATTTTATTGATTTCTGATTAAACTTAAGTTTTTATTTGGAAACCATCCGTCTTCGGACAACGCTGACGACGACGACGACAACGTGGTACAAATATACGACAATTTTTCCGGTCGCATGTGGGTCACATGATGCCACGTGTTACTTCTTGGTATCATAGTGTTTTTCAAATAAAACAATGCTGTATAGGATATACTATTTGTACTGTAATACTTTAAAAACTCAGGAGAAGAAAAAGCATCTGTCAGTTGTGTTTTGTTCGGTATAATAAAAAAGTTATGGCCCATTGAGTCGATGTATATCCAAAATTGTCAACCTGGATGAAGTTTAAATCCCTTTCAGTTATAAGTCATTCACTCAAAAACTTGTCATAGAAAACAAATATGTCAATGTATCTTAACCTAACTTTCAGGTCAGGTATAGATATATGATTTTTTTTTCTGAGACATGTGCTTGTGACCACCCACCATAGATTACAGTCATCCGATTGTCAATACTTCAGTACTATATTTTTTTTTCCGTTTTTCCTAGTATAAGAAAACACTATCATAGATAGATAGAAACTCAAATAATTAAAATTATCAACAAGAGGCTCATATGAGCTTAAAATCGCTTACCCTTCCGCCACCATAGGTTAATCAAATATAAGAAGAGCAAATTACAATTCCCAATATTTTTTCTATCAAGTTTCTATCTTAACTTGCGCGACTCTTTTGCATTTCTGATAAAAACAAATCTAACATCAAAATTAATTAAAGTGAATAAAATATGATCTTTTTAACTTCTACATGTATTTTGGCAAACTGATACAACTGTAAATAGAATCAAATATTAAAAAACTATTACTAAATTTGTCTATTTACTACACTTTATCTAATTTTCATTTTTTATTCAATAACTGAACTCTACACAAAAAGAAATAACCCTATTCGCATAGAAAGATAACCTTAAAAAAACTAATGTAGTTTTGACACTTTTCATATATGATCATTTAAAATTGGAAAAAAATACCCTTTTTTGAAAGTTTGGTAAAATTCTGTTCATAGGCTCTTAAGAAGAATATTAAAATATAAAAAAAAGTTAACAACGGCGACAGACGATGGACACCAAGTGATGAGAAAATATCAATTGGCCTTATTGGCAAGACAATTAAACAAGTCAAAATCAAATCTACAAAAAAGCTATTGGCCGAATCACTAGTTAGCTCTGTTATGACGATTTTTACCAATAATTTAAGTTTTTTTATTTTTATCTTGAAAACTATAGCAGAACGATAGACACTCTAAATAGCATACTAAATCAACAAATACATCAAAATTTGTCGAAATCGTTAGTAGAATCTTTACAAGAGTGATTGCCTTTAAAGTTGGATAGCTAACACAGTAAAATAAGTAGATAACATGAAAAGGAATCAATTTCCCTGCACCATCTGGATATTGTGACAAAAGGTGAAAAGTAAAATCACAAAAATACTGAACTTAGAGGAAGATCAATTGGGAAAGTCCATAATCACATGGCAAAATCAAATAACAAAACGCATCAAAAACGAATAAACAAGAACTGTCATATTCCTGACTTGGTACTGAATATTCAGTGATGCTGGAGGAAAAAGTATCTTGAAATCGAATATCCTGTTACGAATTTAAGAAAAAATAATACAGCAGCTTAGATTTCATGAGGTTTCTCATAATATCAGTGACCTTTAGATTGGTTTACCCTTTCAAATACCAAATCAAATACTAACCTGGACATTTTGATGGATCAAAGCTCTTTATATCAGTTTGTGTATTAAAATCATGGCAAGTACCAGTTAAGGCTTGTATAGAACGCTGGTTAGGTATCCATTCAAAAAAGTCAACCATAGTGCAACATAATAATGGGTTTCGGTTTAAATATCTACAATCACCATGTCAATACGTAATTTTAGAATAAAAAAAAGTGTTCGTTCTACAACTAACATAATTATACTTCCTTTTGTAACTCTTCAATGAAATCAGTATAGAATAAACCAGATTCTTGTTTGCGGAATTAATAGCACACGGACAGTAAAATCGATAATCTATCAAAAACGGTTGGAAAGAAAATTACTAAAATTGATTTGAAATAACTAGAATATTTAAACAGCTCATTCAAACAATATCAGGAATATGTGATTAAAAAGTGAACTTAGTCTACTAATAAGATTTTTTTACACCTATGTATTCAACTACGCAATATTATATCTTGAGTTGTAAGCATAGAATAAAAATTAAAAAAGTGTATGTTTAAAATATGACAATTGTACTTACAATGATTTTAAAAGTGTTACTTTGTCAAACATATTAGCTGAAACCGTTGTCAAATTGTTGGTTTGCAAATGTCTGGAATGCAAATATTGCGAACCATAAAAAAGCAGAAAGTACAACACAAGATATTCATTTTATAACTATTAAAGCCACTTATTGGATATATGGCAATAAATATTTCAGTTTTTGGCAGCTTATAAAAGGATGAAGAGGAATGTCTCAAGGAAGAGAATCATACGTTAGATTTTACTCGAATACAAATGTTGATATTTTTTTTTAACATGCCATACATTAATTAGTGCCTTTTACCTATCCACGATTTCCTACATCAGAAAATGCATGTACCAAGTTAGGAATGTCACAGTTGTTTTCCATTCGTTTGATGTGTTTGAGCTTCCGATTTTGCCATTTAACAAGTAGCTTTCAGTTTTGAATTATCCTTTGAGTTCCGTATTTCTATAATTTTACTTTTTACTTAATTAAATTCGGTATGTATCAATAAAACATTTGTAATACGTATTGTTGGCATGTTGTCATGTTATACTTACAAAATTACAAGTGACGTTAGACCAGTGAAAGTCCCGGGTTTTATACTAGAAATTCTGTTATCGTCGAGAAATCTGAAAAATCATACTTATAAATATAAAGATAAGATTAATCTATCCCTATTGAGATCATCCATTCAATAACAATATGTTTGTTCATTTATGCTTCACATCCTAGTTGTGATTGGCTGATTTAAAATTTTGAAAATAAGTATTAAGATGTATCGTCTTCATGCAAAGCTGTGCTTCCTTGTCCGGATTTAGCTTTACTTTTGTATGTGTTTATTTTGTTGGTTTCTTTGGTTTTTCAAAGATAGTATCAGGCTATCAGCTGTTGTTTTTTTTTTTCAAATCTTTTATTTGAGTTCAATATTGAAGAGAATTCAATATTCCAAATTTACAGCAGGTGAATTGATATCAGTACTGTGTTGATGTCATTATTTCAATTAAGTTATTTTCAAACACAGCATACAAAACTAAAAACTAAGCATCATGAGCCCCACCAAAAACAGGTGGCGATCTCAGGTGCTCAGAAAGGGTAAGCAAATCCTGCCCCACATGCGACACCCGTCGTGTTGCTCATGTAAGTACAAACCCGGTTAACAGTCTAACTCGGTAGGAAACATTTGTGAAAAGGAATACGATAATAGAATATATCTGCTATCATCTGTGAACAAATATTTCATGACGGTTAATCAGCTCGTGACGGTGTTCATAAAATTTACGAAGGGATGATTTCAATTTCACCATTTGAAACTTTTGTTTTTATAGCGTCCTTGTGAGCAGCCATCCTGTATCACAGAAAGAATGATAGGAAATACAAACCTGGGAATATCGTATCAATTGGGCGATATATACTCCGTATGCAGCACTGTCGCCATGTTGCTACATAGGAATTGATAGTTCGTAATTAGATAGCTAAAATCATATCCATTATTGTAAAATTTTGTTTTCGAACAACCCTCATTGTCAATGACTAGATGTTACTCAATATATGAGACAGACTTAACTGTATCTGTTGTAAACTTTATTTCTAGTTCGATGGGATAGATACGCTCAATATAGTTTACAAATTTTGAAATATTTAGTGAGAGAACATCATCTATATAGCGGAAAGGAAAGTAAAAGGATAATGCTAAATTCTTTTCTTTCTTCCTTAGAAGTTCCCGTATTAAATCGTCTTTATAAAAATAAAGAACCAAGTCGTAAAGAAGAGTAGCTACGGCTTTATTCCACCTTTGTATTTCGACCAATTTGCGTAAAACTGTGAATGTTGAGTAGTATGCATAATTAATATATCAGCGTGTAATTTGATGTTTGGCTTTGAGCGTTCCTGATGAAGGTAAATCAAGAAAAGCGCTTCGGACGCAATAAAATATAAAACGTGTTGTTAAAACAAACTTCCACTAAATCATATATATATTTCATAGACAATTTTGATTATTAGATTGATAAATTTCTAAGATTGATCTACTTTGTCGAATTGAAGAAAAAGTAAGCATTTGGAATATCTTTACTTCCATATTTGTATGCTGTGGTTAAATACTTACAGCTTGGATAATGACTGAAGACCAGAAAACGCACCACTGTCTATCCTAGAAATTTTGTTTATTCCTACATCTCTACAAAATTGATTTGAAATCAGTAGTGTATGCAGTCAGTGCGGGGTTTTTTTTTCAGGCTAAATTACTTATAAACGAAAATTGCTCGAAACATCTGTCAAAATAATCAGTTATTAAAGATAACTAGTTACCCAAAGTGCAAAAAGTCAATGATGTTAAGGGCATACGATACAGTTTTGATCGTCCCGAGGTGATTTTTGAACAAACATTTGCTTACATGCTCTTTTTAAGATAACCAATTCAAATGTTTTAAAAAAAATATGCCACCATGTCCTACTTTAGAGATAACTGTGAACGACAATTTAGACATGTACTCGAATTTTCGGATTCTTGGCAATTTCTTATCATTTGGAGAGACATGCATAACTTTGTGTCAAAAGATATTGACACAGAATTTTGTAAAAAAAAACAACATTTGAAATATTTTCTTTGCATACTTGTCGTTAAGATAAATAAGTTTAATTTGAAAATATTTCATTTTTACAATTTTAGAAAGGAAACGGATTTCTTTTGTATGGGTATGCATATCTATATAAATTCATGGGTTATTTGTTCATAAGAATAGACAATACTATTATTTATACACAATCTAACTTCTAAACTAGAGGTTTTGAGGAGCATGTGCCGCTCACCTTGGTCTATGTGCATTCTATATTTAATAAAGGACACTACCCAACATGTAGAAAGGAATAGAATATGTGTCAAAACTCTGTTTTGTTAATCATGTATTGCTGATAATTCAGCCTGTTTAGTTTCTCCCTACTATATCTTGTTTTTGCCCAAACACAAATGATGATAAAAAAAATCCTCATTTAAGGGTAAGTACTCCTATAGAAGTCATCTGATAATTTACTGTTTACAAGTTTTTGAATTATTTGAAATACAAAGGCTTTTCTACCTCAGGCATAGATTACCTTAGCTGTATTTGGTAGAACTTTTATGAATTGTGGTCCTCAATACTCTTCTACCTCGTACTTTATTTGGCCTTTTTACCTTTTTTGGATTCGAGCGTCACTGATGAGTCTTTTGTAGACGAAACGCGCGTATGGCGTATATACTAAATTTAGTCCTGGTATCTATGATGAGTTTACTGACAGTTTTGACATGTATGAACAATTGTTACAGCTCAACCTTCTGAACATTTTTGCTCTGTCAGATGTTATCTCTTTATATTGGTTAAATTAATAGACAAAACTTGCATTTTACACCTATGTTTTATTTTAGCCATGTAGACCATTTTGGTGAGGCGAGGTCATCAGGCACATTTTGTTAGACCAAATACCCGAATGATATGTGTGGCAGAGTGTGATTAAATTTGGCAAAGTAGTTTTAGAGAAGAAGATGTTTAAAAAAGATAACAAAAAAATACAAAAATGTATTGAAAAAATCACAATGAAGAGCAATAACCCCTTAAAAAGTAAAATCATAAAAACACGAACTCAAAGGTAAATTCATAACACATCAAACGAATGAATAACAACTGTCATATTTCTGACTTGCAATTAGCGTTTTGTTAAGTAAAAAATTGTAAATTTAACCTCTCACTCGTATGACAATCGCATGAAATTTCAATATATTGACAATGACCGTGTGAACAAAACAAACAGATATAAAAAGTAAAACTGTAAAAATAAAGGTACAACAGTCACATTGTGTTATAATCATAATCACTCTAAAACATGTCAGTATGTGACAAAGAAACACAAAAAAGGGTCACTTGACAATTATGGTCTATTGACTTATTTGTAGATATTACTTGACGGAACATTATAGGTCTTTGCAGTTTATTGATATCTATGATAATATTCAAGATAATAATCAAAAACTGCAAAATTTCCTTAAAATTACCAATCCAGAAAATGCAACACAACCACGCACCGGGTTGCCTGATTCGTCTGAAAATTTCAGTGCAGGTAGATATAGACCTGATTAACATTCTAATTATGGTCATATTTGCCTTTTATGCTTTAGTTTCATGAATATAACTTATATTTTACCATTACGTTCTATTTTTAGCAATGTCGGCCATGAAGGTCAGCTGGCAGATTTACCAGGCGCATTTGAGATTCCCTTATGATGTCTGTTGCCAAGATGTGTCTATGTGGTTTCGGATATAAGATTTTTGAAAAAGATTGCAAAAATTTAAGAAAAATTATTAAAAATTTACTACGAAAGAACAATAACTCCTTAAGGGGTCAATTTACAATTTTGATTGATTTGGTTTATTTGTAGATATTTCTTTTGTGTCCTTTGCTGCTGTTTATAGTTTATCTCTATAAAAATATTCAAGAAAATCCCAAATACGGGTTGTCTGATTCGTCTGAAAATGCCAGGGCAGATAGATCTAAACCTGATAATTTTTTTAACTGCATTACATTTTCTCTAAATGCTTTAGTTTCAGAGATATAAGTAAAAAAATTCTAAGCTTATGACTTTAACCATATATGCAACGTTATCCAATATCTCATAGTTTGACGTCGGAAAAAAATATCATTTTACGCAAGGAACCTAATTACACATAATTAACTGTACTAAATGCTCTTAAATAGAGTTATCATGATCCCTGCGTTACACATATTAACTGTTCAAGGACAATTTTTACACATAAAAAAAAATGTTGGATTTTTTTCGTTTTTTTCAAGCTCTGTATTAATGTCCTACGTAAAAAAAATGTAAGCGATAAAAATCAGATTGTTATTTATTTGTAACAATTTGAATGACATCTGTACAAAAACATTTAACCTGGACATGGACAAATTTTAATTATTTGGAATGATTAATTTCTCCTATTCATCTATTTGGTTGATCAAATAGGTTTTCATTTGAAATATCCTTAGTTTGCCTGTTGTGATAACACGAAACTTACATACTAGTCAAATCCGGAATACTAGAAAACGCACCATTGTCTATTCTTGTAATTTTGTTGATTGCGAATTGTCTACAAAATATGAGAAAATAAGATATAAATATAGTCATTGCATTGTGCTTCTACATTCTATATATAGTTCATGTAAACGTATGTTCCATAGTTATGATAGTGAACAATTCCAAATAATATCAAATGAGAATAATATATCAGATCTTTGTAAAAAAAAATCCTTAAAAAAACTTGATAGTTTGTGTATTGTATCGTAATTCATTTGTGATTAGAAGAAAATTGGAGGATCCAGGGGTTTTACCAAATTTTTATATACTTTCAGAAGATACCTACCAATATATATATATATGGCACGGACTCAAAAAAGAGCTAGACAGGCTATATCGTGACCGCCTTCTTCTTTACATTTATTAACTACGAGTTGGTGATAATGACTCAAACATATGTGTAGCGTCAAATTGTCCTCACAATATAACTCTGTTGAAGTAGTAAATGTAGTCAATTTAATGTCAACACTCACGAGCGTAAAGAATAGAAACACCTGCATCAGCAATGTCCAAAGTAAAAACACCGAATCGGAAGCGCTTCATTCTAAAAATGTGCTTACGGTCAACGCTTTTACAAACCTATGAAGTTACAAAAAGAAGCATTCATTACTTATAATTACATTTAATTAGCTAGGATCATGAAAACACGAATGTTATCAATTTGTTTTTTAATTCACATGTGCACTTTATTGTGTTGCCTCGTGTTATCGTGAAAGATACATTTTATTGTGTAAAGCATTTGCTAAAGGAATAATATGAGATGTGCTGTTAGCCAAACCGACTAACGTATTATTATGAAACAAACATCTAATGTAATTATATACAAATAATACAAAATTTACAATTGACTTACAAACGATATCAAAATTAAGATAAACGCATCTAGGTCAAATATGATAATGATTAACCCCCAAGGTTGACTGGGGAAACGATTTATGGTCACTTGGTCTTCTCCCGACCGGCAGTAAAAACGCTTGCCAAAGTGCGGCGCCCGTTTAGCTGTGTGGGATGTATCAAGTTCGCAGTCACGTACGGTCAAATGGGGACGTTAAATCCGATGCCTCGTGTAAAGAGAGTGTCACGCTCTTTGCACGTTAAGAACCCTTGCAACAACTCTTTGAGAGGTCCGTAGTTGGCCTGTTTCAAGGCAAAATGTCTGTCCCTATCCAATACACCCTCATTTTCAAGTGGCAGTCCAAATTTCCCTAACCATCATTCTGAATGGCCTCTATTAAAAAAGACCTATTGTAAACTTATTGTCGTCCTGAACATGCATGAATTATTTGCCACTGGACGTTAAGCAACCAACAATTAATCAATGATAATGATTAATGCTCAATTAAAACGTTGTAGAAATGAACACAGGCGGTTTAAATCTAATAGCACTGTCAGTAAATCAATAGAAATGAATATCGTTATGCTGATGCTTACAATCGACGTGTACTTGCAGGAAAAAGTTTTGGTATTTCTGTAAAACCTTTTTTTGAACATTGAACTAGCAATGGTGTTCCTGTACACGTGCAGTTTGACAGTATGGGTTCAGTGCATGTTGTTGCATAAGCCTCTTTCAAAAAGACGAGGGACAAAACCACTATCGTGTTAAAACTCAAAGTTCCTTTTTTCATGACGATGCCCTTTTGAATGTTCCTTGAAAGAAAAACAAAACACAACTATGAAAAATTTGTAAATATAGTTTTCTTCAATGTTATAAATAAATATCATATATAACAAGACAAAATTTCTTTTTAATTTGATATATCAAGAAATGTTTGGTATAAATCGTGACAATTATGAACCACTGAATGTTGTTTTGATAAATCACAAATTAATTAATGTATTTTGGGCATCAGCTTATCATCATGCTTCTGAAAAAGTTTTCTTCTAAAGATAAAAATGCAATAAAATAAAGGAATATTTTTGTTCAATTGTATTCTTGTATAGGACGTTACAGACATAAACATTTTGCCACCTAAAACATGGAGCATTGCAGAATTATTTGAATATATTTAACTTAACTGTAAAACTCCCGTTGCTTTGTATAGCAACTTCTTCGATATGTTTCGGACATCACTGATATAACCACTCGATTACCATGTTAACCAACCCTATTCTTCTTCTTTTGGAGTTCATGCGATTGATATTTCAAAATTGTTAAACTACGTTGTCTCCAAATTTAAATAACAAATTGCAAAAACAAAACGAACGGTCGATATCGACAGGTGGTATAAATTGAAAACATTTATCTGTAATGAAACTATAATCATCGACTCTTATGAAGGTTAAAATGCATGTTTAATTACAAATCAAATAATTCATGTATGTTAAAAATGCTTCAGAAATGAAGACAGTTAACAAAGGTACCAGGATAATAATTTAATACGCTAGACGCGCGTTTCGTCTACATAAGACTCATCAGTGACGCTCAGATCAATATAGTTATAAAGCCAAACAAGTTCAAAGTTGGAAGATCATTTAGGACCCTAAATTCCAAAACGTTGTGCCAAATACGTCTTAGGTTATCGATTCCTGGAATATGAAAATTCTTAGTTTTGTAAACAGGGAATTTATAAAAAAAAAAATGACCATATAATTGATATTCATTTCAACACCGAAGTGCTGACTACTGGGCTGGTGATACCCACAAAATATGAAAAATAACGTGTTTTATGCTCATTAAGCAGTATTGAATGACGCAAGTAAACAAAATTATCAAAGTGTTTACCATACAGTATATGCTTTCAACATACGGACATTGTGATTTTGGAAAACCAGTTTAATATTTAAAATCTGATGTACGGTTTAAAGGTAAACATATGTTTCCTTTTAGAACAAAATTATTTGACAAGCAAGTGTAAACAATGCACGAAAAATCCAGAAAAAAAATTTCAAGGCACAAAAAAGCAAAAAAGACAGGAACAACAAAATATCCAGAGTTACAGATATGAATATAACAAATGTTGCAAACAAATCGTAATTGTCCGAGCAAGAACAAATTTAGTACTTGTTAATCAATTAGTTATAATATAATGAAATGCTTGTCTTCACTTACATTCAGCTATGTTCCCAAAAGCAGCTTATACAAAGATGTCTTGTAATATCCACTACATCAAGCTGGTCAGAAGGCTATGCTTATATACCTAAATAGTAACATATGTTTGGTAATGATTACGCATGAGGAAGTAGGAAGCTTTAGTCAATTTATTTCCATTGGTTTGCTTCGTAACTTTTCAATGACGAACGATAATGTAACACATGTTAAAAATTAACAACAATATGTAAAATAAAATATTTTAGCATAAAATTACAATTGTACTATTGCTTTTAAAAAAATTAAGGACACAAATCATTCGTCAAACTAAAATTGCTGCTTTCAAAGTAACTGAACCACATGCAAATAAAGACTTAGTAAATCATGGACTAATTGGAACAAAAAAGTGATATTGATGAGTTTTTGGATGTCCGTAGAAAAAATGTTTTTATTTTCGTTTTATTCATACTATGCTTGCCTTTCCTTTTCAAAATAACTGGTACTTCAAAGAAGTTTGAGAAAACATTAATTTGATGAAAAGTGAGATTTAATGAGATCATAAATATGTCATTCTTAACATTATGAAGAAGACAACGAAAACCAGTAACGGTAGATAATTTTAAAAGTTGTCTCTATGTTCAATTTACCAGGTTTTTTTCCTCAAGTTTCCACTCAATTCAAACAAGAACAAGGTCATCTTCAAAATACTCAGATAAAGTTACCTCAACCAATAATGTAAACCATTCCTAAGTATGAGTATATAATTAGTCATTTCTAATTGTTTGTGCAAGAGTTATAAATCCACGCACGAGTACGTGTAATGTGGACTAGGACGATTCTAATCTATTATGTCTGTTGGTTTTATTCACACATCTATATAATGGAATGTCATTCGATTATCATACATGTGAGAGGTTTAGCTATCTATAAAAACATGTTAAATCCATCATTTTCTACAAATGGAAATGCCTGTACTAAGTCAGGAATATGACAGATGTAATCCATCCGTTTGATGTGTTCGAGCTTTTGATTTTGCCATTTGCTTAGGGACTTTTCGGTTCGAATGTTCTTCGGAGTTTTTTCAATCATATAAAAAACTGACACTTTGCATTATTATAAAACTAAGGTTTAATCTACCTCAGGCAAAGTTGGCTTTAGAAGAACTTTGCTATTCATTTTAGGTATTTTTGACATATAGCTCTGCAACGATTTTCGGTACTTATCCATCTTCGGATTTCAAATGTTTGGCTTTGAGCGTTCCTGATGAAGGTAAATCCAGAAAACCGCTTCGGACACAATAAATTATTAATGTGTTGTTTTCCATTTTTTACATCACTGGGTCGGATACCTCTGCTGGTGGACTATCAGTCCCCGAGGGTATCATCAGCTCAGTAGTCGCTGCTTCAATACTGACATGATTTAACAAACTTTACTAGAATTGTCAGTTTATATATTTTGAAATTATTATAAAACTAAGGTTTCAACTCCCTCAGGCAAAGTTGGCTTTAGATGAATTTGGCTATTAATTTTAGGTATTTTTGACATAAAACTCTTCAACGACCACATGGGGAAAATGACCAAAAGCACAAAAAAAACCAAATAGTTTATATAACTACATACAAAACTTTTTTTTAATTAAGGAAGAACGACAATGCAACACATGTTAAAAATTAACAACAATGTGTAAAAAGAAATATTTAAGAATAAAAATACAATCGTACTATTGCTATTAAAAAATAAAAGTACACAAATCATTTGTCAAACGAAAATTGCTGCTTTCAAAGTAACTGAACCACATGCAACTCAAGACTTAGTAAATCATGGACTAATTGGAACAAAAAAGTGATGTTGATGACTTTGGTTTGGATGTCCGGCGAAAAAAATGTTTTTTTCATTTTCATTTTATTCATACTATGCTTACCTTACCTTTTTAAAAATAACTGGTACTTCATAGGAAGTTTGAGAAAACATCAAATTGATGAAAAGTGAGATTCTATGAGATCATAAATATGTTATTCTTAACATTATGAAGAAGACAAAGAAAACCAGTAACGGTGGATAATTTTAAAAGTTGTCTCGATGTTCAATTTACCAGCTTTTTTTTCTAAAGTTTCCACTCAATTTAAACAAGAATAAGGTTATCTTCAAAATATTCCGATAAAGTTACCTCAACCAATAATGTAAACCCTTCCTGAGTGTGAGTATATAGTTAGTGGTTGCTGATTGTCTGTACAAGAGTTATAAAATGCTCGAGTACATGTAATCTGTACTAGGACGATGAGTCCGATGATTTTTAAGGCGAGAATATGTCAAATATGTATAATAAATATCGATTCTTTCATTTGTTTTAGAAGAGAGGTTGGATATACCAAAGGGATACACAAACTCATAATAAAAAACCAAAATGGCAATCACATGAAAAAAAACGAAAAATGATCAAAAGCCAAAAAGAACCTACAAATAGTTAACATAACTACATACAATTTTTTTTTCAATTATGGAACAACGACAATGCAACACATGTTAAAAATTAACAACAATATGTAAAAAGAAATATATTAGCATAACATTACAAATGTACTATTGATATTTAAAAATAAAAGTGCATAAATCGTATACATAATTAGTGGTTTCTATTTTTCCTTGCATGCGATATAAATGCACAAGTACGTATAATCTGTACTAGGACGATGCGTCCGGTTGTTTATAAGGCGAGAATATGTCAAATGTGTATAATAAATACAGATGTTGTCAATTTTTTTTAGAAGAGAGGTGGGATATACCAAAGAGATACACAAACTCATAATAAAAAACCAAAATGGCAACCACATGGAAAAAAACCGAAAAATGATCAAAAGGAAACAGATGGTCTACAAAACTACAAAAAAAACTTTTTTGTTTTCAATTAAGGAAGAACGACAATGCAACACATGTTTAGAATTAACAACAATATGTAAAAAGAAATATATTAGCATAAAAATACAAATGTACTATTGCTATTTAAAAATAAAACTACATAAATCATTAGTCAAACTAAAATTGCTGCTATCAAAGTAATTAAATCAAGATATCTCAAATATAAAGTTGCGACCCAAAGACTTGGTAAATCATGGATTAATTGGAACAAAAAATGATATTGATGAGTTGGGTTTTGGATGTTCGTAGACGAAATGTTTTTCCTTTCTTCATATGATATGATTTGAGAAAAAAAATTAAAAGTAGGAACCAGTCTTTCAGATGTTTTATTTTGAGAACTGAGAGGATAACGGTATTACGGAAAATTTGGTGGGGAAAAAGAATAACGCAAAGAATTACATGGTTAGAACTATAGAGAACACAGTAAAATAACTCAAGTGAAGTGCTTGTTTGGAAAGACCCAATAGTGTATACTTTTTGACTGGGTATGAGAGGAATAGTAAGTTTTTTGTCTTGATGAGCAACTATTGTCCTGAGGCGTAGCCGAGGGCAATAGTTTTGTCCGAGGGACAATAAACGTACTATTCCACGAATATCCAGTCAGTACGTGTTTTATTATATCGAAAAAGACAACGTTACAGACAATAAATGGCGGTGATAAATCAACTATCGTAATATTAAAAATAAGAAACCAAACCATAACGTTTACTTACTAGTAAGAGATATGTTCAAATGCTAAGGCTACGTCTTGCACTGGCGTCAACCCTATACCAGATACAAAAAGTAAAACACGACCTCCGTACTCCCGCGTTATTTTCAAAATCCTTTAATCACGTAGCTGCATTTAAAATTCCGCGAAATATAATGACACTTGCGGTCAAATAGTTTCACCCAGGTCCAATAGTTGGAATTTTTTGACCGGTCCAATAGTTCAAAGCCAGTGCAAAATAGTGAAAATATTGTGTACTTATTTCATATAGAAAATGATAACTGAGGTATAATTATAGCATATATTGTTATGCCTATGGATAGTAAAAAACTAGAAATCATACCTTGTTCTATTTGATAGGATATATTGGTTTACGTCCATCCGTTCGTTCAATACTGTAGAGGTCGCATTTATCTCAACAACTTGATTTTCACTGAATACATATCATACATAAGCAAATAGTTATTATACCAATGTTATTTCAACTGATCGGGGGGAACTTATGGTTTAATTTACATAAGGACAGTCTATTTGAAGATGTGTGTGATAAGGTTGAATGCCGTTATAATTATTATTGAAATCTAATCATCTATTAGTGTCACCAAACGATTATATAAAACAATTGAGTGTATGATATTCAGTAGCATAATAATCTATTGTAATAAAAATTCATAATATCTAATAAAATTTGTAGATTTAGCTAACAAAGTCCTTATATTTGTATAAAGTAACATTCATTTATAATGGAAATTGTTTTAACGTTAAATAAGCTACAATTAAAAATTGCTTGCTAGTCCTTCTCTGTGATTAATATTAGATAACTCTGGTTAATTTCCCAATCAAGCTATCATGAAGAGGAGATAAGTAATTCGAATTTCATTTACAGTCTTTTTCAAAAATGATGAACGGTTCTTTATATTGGTATGTAATCATTTTAAACGTTTCAAATTTATGAAATTATATTCGTACATCAATGTTTTTGATACACCTTGTCACTCTTGCATACAAATGGCACATCAATATAATTAATTAACTGTGCTCCATCTTCAATGATGATTCTAAATTATAAATGTAACCAAAAGTTGTTAATCTATAGATAGTGAAGACTAATGAAAGCTAACCCACTGCAAAAAATATTTCTTTGCAATTTTTTTTAAACTTCTTCAGAAAAATGCTCGAGCCACTTGACTTTCATAGCTCATAATTAACTTTTTTACACAATATTTTAATAAAGTAGTTAAAGATTATTCACTTCTGCAAGAGTAAGACGTAATAAAAATCGTATGCTTGCATCATCTTACACAAAATCAGATTAATTAAGTCCTGAACATTTCGACATTTCTTCGTTTATTTTTTATCAAAACCGGTTTAAAACAAATCACAAGTACATGTTAAGATCCGACCAAATACCTATATCCTGATATCGTCAGGTAAATTTGCTAGATATTGGACGAATAACTGGATACTTCATTGATGAGTTTATCCCAAAACTCCTATCTATAGATGGACTGGTCTAAAATAAGCGAACTTCTTAAACCCCGTCCAGTCAAGTGAAATAAATCTAGTAATACCACTATTTTAAAATAGTGAAACCTAATTCAAATTCTTAACATGTGAAGGTAAAAAAAGAGTACCGAAATAACTGTTTACTACAAAATAAGATAAATGACAAAGCTATTTTAGAATGAAATATGTATATGATACGAATGCAAGAAAAAGACAAATAATTTTTAAACATATATAGTAATTTTTAGATGATGCAACATAAAGACGTACACGTAACATGAACATATAATTCATTCAATGCATCAAACGTATACAGTGCATTTTCATTCCAAAGAGTTGAATGTGGTATACGAATGTGGTCCCTCATGAGCTTCTCCGGTAATTAAACCTTTTCCTTAAGCGTCCGTTTAGCTCTACGGAATGTAACACATGTGTAGTCATATCTAATTCGAATGTGGTTGTTTGATCCATTGATTCGTCTAAACTGATTTACATGTTGTTTCCCCTAAGAAGACATTAAGCGGCATATTAATAAAAAAAATTCCAAATCAACTTCACAAATAATGCTCTATGGTCATTCTGGGTACTGAAGTTTATTATTATCTAAATAACGTGTTATATTATTATTTTTTTTTGTCTTTGTAAATTTTGTCTTTAACATGTTTTACTTTTTAGACTATTTTGTCGATATCCATTTGACCAGGCGCGGTACTAATACATTCCATCATTATGTTATAGTGATGTGGTAAACATTTTTCTTCTTGTCTTTCGTTTTTGCTTATGTGCAATGGCAGATCCAGGGGGAGGGGTCCGGGGGTTGGAACCCCTCTTTTTTTGGCCGATCAATGCATTTGAATGGAGACATATAGTTGGAATCCACCCCCTTTTTTTGTCCTGGGTTGGGAACCCCCCCCCCCCTTTTTAAAATGACAGGATCCGCCTCTGATGTGCATTGTCTATACACCCTTTTGTTTATCTTTGTGAGAATATTTGCTTGTTTTATACTGATTAAGATTATATTTCATAGTTGACCGTTGAACCCCTATTTTAGATATTTTAATTTAGTATGTCTGTTGTTTTTATTCACAAATCAATATAATGGAATTTCATTCGATTATCATACAAGTGAAAGGTTTAGCTAGCTATAAAACCATGTTAAATCAATCATTTTCTACAAAAGGAAATGCCTGTACTAAGTCAGGAATATGGCGGTTGTAATCCATTCCTTTAATGTGTTCGAGCTTTTGATTTTGTCATTTGCTTAGAGACTTTTCGGTTCGAATTTTCCTCGGAGTTCGGTATTTTTGGTATTCTGCTTTTTCAATCATATACAAAACTGCACTTTTTTTATCTACAATCTACATTTTGTCAAAATTTTACTTTCTAAAGCGCTAAAAAGTCTTTTCACGAGTTGATACCAATTGATATCTAGTTCTCGCTCCTTATGAAACCTAACATTGTTTAACCATAAGACTTTAAAAAATTGATATTCCTTTAGTCACGTTATTGAGCAGTGAACATCTAAACAGTTTACATCCTATTTATCAAACAGATTATGAAAATATTGGGAAAAAGACTATTCCTATACCTGTACTATTATTTGTCTGTCTGTCCTTTTATGTTTAGCCATGTCGTTGTCAGTTTATTTTCAATCTTTGAGTTTGACTGTCCCTCTAGTATCTTTCGTCAATCTTTTACAGTTATGAATTATGTAGAAAAAACATATAAGGTAAGAAAATTTAAAGTATTAATCTTGTTGCATCACATGCGCATGTCGTCAATAAAAGTCTCTCTAGTGCAGCTCGGATAAATGGTGAAGTTGTAGCACGATATTAATGATATTACGTGCCCATTGCCTCAACAGACCTACGTTACCAGACATTAAAATGAGTTTACAACTTAGTTATATGTTAATATTATTCGATGTACTTTTTAGAAACCGGTCATTTTTGCTTAGCATTCATTTTTAATAATCTAACATATTTAGATTGCAGGTACTTTTTAAGATTACAGATGTTTTAACTTTTGTCAGATATTCGGATCGAATCCTCTGGTCTTATCAATGTAATTTTAATAAAATTCTGCCCACTTAAATCCACTTTTGAAAATCGTATCAAATCCTTGTCAGTTTTCATAGTTTGTGAGAAAAAACAGGTGACAAAATACATTTTATGGAAAATATAGAGAGATTTTATTCCCGCCAAACTGTCAAAAGCTTAAATCTCGAAAACAAGCATACTTAATTTTGTTTCTGCTTTTTTAGTAAATTTATTTATATAGTATCAGTTTTTAACAGACTTTTATGAAGCTTGTTATTTTGAAACCGAGGATGAACGAATGCCTTAAAGATATCCCGATTTGATTAAGGATATATATATGACGAAGGAGTATGTCCATCACAAATAATTGTATGGTTTAAATATTTCTTGGTTGGAACTGAATTGTGAACAATCATGTTAGTCTAAGGGATAGTCAATAACCCATATGAAACCGTTTCACTACGTTTAAAATTACAAATGAAAATGTTTCTTTCAATTTACCTTGAAGGTCAACCTTTCATAATCAAAGACATTCTACCATGGTGTACATATCTTATATATATAATGTAAGATGTGTCATAAAGTTTATATATTACATCTTATATGAGATATCTTGAAATTCGAATAAATTTTAAAACAACTTGCCATACAGTCATTCTGTTGTTGTCTGTTCTATGGTCGGGTTGTTGTCTCTTTGACACATTCCCCATTTCCATTCTTAATTTTATGTGTTAGTTGTTCTGCGTATCTGTTCTTGTATTCATTTTGTCTATAGTGATATCTTCTTTCCTTTCTTGCTTTCATTTTCTTCGATTCTACATGATAAAAAGGATAACAAAAACGTAACTTTCATATAGTATATCATTTTATATTACTCTTGATTGTAAGAGTATTACGAAACAGGCATTCAGTAGTAAACTGCAATATTATATTCGTTGATTCTTGTTTCTTTGGACATGCATGAGTAGATGAAAATCTGTCAGATTTTGAAAATATGTTGATCTCAGGAATCACAAATCGCTGTATATATATAGAAAGTCTTATATAAAATTCTGAGACTAACTATACGGACAAATTTTATATTTCTACGTTCAAAAAGAGAATGTTAAAAGAAAAAGGCGGGGAAAAAAAAGACAAAGCTCATATATATATATACTAAATATAAAAAAATCGAAAATGAATTATTAATAATATCTTGATGGAAAGTTAGACTATCTCACAATGCAGGATACGATATAATGACATATTTTCAAATACAAGGGGGTTCGTCCCCTTAATACGCTATTGTCCTAGCAAATACGACAAACTTGATTGAGTAACAACTTTGTACAACAATATGAAATAGAAAGTCTTTTTTTGATTCCTTGATTTGGGGTATTTTACATAATTTGTTTATCATGTTTTCTAACTTTAAAAAATCTTCTCCTCTGCAACTACTGAACTAATGCCAACCAAACCTAAGCTGAATAGTCCTTAGAGTATCTAGAATATATATTTTGTTTTCTTTTCTGTTTCGTCAGAAACAAAATGGTCGCCATGGCTAAAAATAGAACATAAGGGTAATATGCAGTCTTTGGTTTGTACCTCAGTCACTTAAAGCATTTAGAGGAAATCTGACGTGAAGTTACAGTGTTCTTTAGTCAATGCTAAAGTTTTATCAGCCCGGATATTTTCAGATGAAACTAACAACCCATTGTTGGGTTGCTGCTACTAAATTGGTAGTTTTAAGGACATTTTAAAGTTTTTGGTTATCATCATAAATATATAATTAATGATGAAGATAAAGTATTTACAGCAATAACGTTCAAGAATAAGATCTACAAATAAGTTTTTATGACAAAATTTGTCAATTGATCCCCGAAGGAGTTATTGCCCTTTAAGGACAATTTTACACAATTTGTTTATCATGTTTTATAACTTAAAAACAACTTCTTTGAAACATCTATCCCAATGCAAACTCAACGTAAGCTGAATAATCCATATAGTATCTAGAGTAAAATTTGTGTTTTATTTTCTGATTCATAAAAAAACACGACCGCCATAGCTAAAAATAGAACATATGGGTAAAATGCAGTTTTTGGCTTATATCTCGAACACTAAAGCATTTAGAGCAAATCTGATGAGAGGGAGTAAAAATTTTCATTAGGTCAAGTTCTATCAGCCTTGAAATTCCTAGATGAAACTATAACAGCTAGCCCATTGTTGGGTTGCTGCTACTAAATTTGTAGTTTGAATGACATGTTGATATGAGATGATCATTGATATGTTCATAATAATACATTAACTGTTGACAAAACTTTTTATTTTTCAAATACTAAGGCTTTTCTACCTCAGAAATAGATTACCTTAGCTGTATTTGGCAAAACTTTTAGGAATTTTTGGTCCTCAATGCTCTTCAACTTCGTAATTTATTTGGCCTTTTAAACAACATTTTTTTATTCGAGCGTCACTGATGAGTCTTTTGTAGACAAAACGCGCGTCTGGCGTAAGTTAAAAATGTTAGTCCTGGTATCTATGATGAGTTTATTTACAACCACTGGGTCGATGTCACTGCTGGTGGAGATTTATTTCCCCGAGGGTATCACCAGCCCAAAAGTCACCACTTTTGTGTTGATTTGAGTTATCATTGATATGTTCATAACAATAAATTAACTGTTGACAAACTAATTTTCTCCATCAGGAATAGATTACTAGCTTAGCTGTATTTGGCAAAACGTTTAGGAGTTTTCGGTCCTCAATGCTCTTCGACTTCGTAATCTATTTAGACTTTTAAACATTTTTTCATTCGATCGTCACTGATGAGTCTTTTGTAGACGAAACGCGCGTCTGTTGTCAGTGTAAATTTTTTAGTCCTGGTATCTATGATGTGTTTATTTGCAGTTGATGGTTATTATCTTGAATATTATTAATGATGAAGATAAACTGTAAACAGCAAACATGTTCAGCAAAGTAAGATCTACAAATAATTTTATACGACTAAAGAGTTATTGCCGTTTGGAGACAATTTTACACAATTTGTTTATCATATGAACAATTTTCTAACTTAAAATCTTCTCCTCAGAAACTACTGAACTATAATGCCAACCAAACATAAGCTAAATAGCCCTTAGAGTATCTAGAATACAGATTTTGTTTTATGTTCTGTTTCGTCAAAAAAAATTAGTCGCCATGGCTAAAAATAGAACATAGGGGTAAAATGCAGTCTTTTGTTTGTATCTCAAACACTAAAGCATTTAGAGGAAATCTGATGTGAAGAAAAAATGTTCATTAGGTAAAGTTCTATCAGCCTTGATATTTTCAGATGAAACTAACAACCAATTGCTGGGTTGCTGCTACTATTGATAATTTTAAAGTACATTTTGCAGTTTTTGGTTATTATCTTAAATATCATTGATGATGAAATAAACTGTAAACAGCAAACATGTTCAGCAAAGTCAAATCTACAAAGAAGTTTTTATATAACCAAAAATTGTCGATTGACACCTTAATGAATTATTGCCCTTTCAAGACAATTTTTCTCAATTTGATCATTCAGTTTTTTCATTTAAAAAATCTTCTCTTTTGAACTGCTGAATCTATTTCAGCCAAACTTTGGCTGAACGAGTTTAATAGTATCTAGTATAAAATTTGTATTTCATTTCTTTGTACGTCAAGAAACATTACCACTATGGCTAATATGGAACATAGGGGTAAAATGCATTGTTTTGCTTTTGAAGACAGATACAAAGAGCTCATTAATATATATTGAAAAGCAAAGATAATAATTGTTGAAAGAATTAAGCCTCTCGTTTTCTTTATCGTTTCAAGTTTTTTTTTCAAAATATGCAATAAAAAGTAAAAAGCCTGCGCATGTAAAAAAAGTCTCGCCTGCTTTAGTTGTGTTCTGTCATATATATATGAAGGTTTATTTCCTAGAAAGATCATGTCAACATAATTTTCTCGATGTTCTATGAAATAACAGTAATGTACCTCTCCAGATAGACATGTACACTTTATAATCAATCCCATATACACCAAATATAATTGTCTTTACCTATGGCTGATAGTATCTGATAAAATGACAAAAACAAGAAACTTTTTATTAGTTAACGGTTTTTATTGGTGTTTTTTTTCACTACAGAATTTATTTATTATTGATGAAAAAGTCTGATAATTGGTTTCCTTAAAAGCTAATCAGTGATAATTTATGAATGCGTATTGTTAGGCAAATATCTGGCCCCGGTGCCATAAAACTTTCTAAGTAAATTTGTTTTGCTCAGTCTGGGTATTTTACTAATTTTTTTTACTATTTTTTTTATGCTCAGCAAAATGCACTGGCCCCGTTATATTTATACAGACTCAACAAATAGAAAGTATAAAAACTTACGGACAATTGTTGAATAAAATATGAATCGGTCTTTTATTTTACAACTTTTTGAGTTTAGGTTCAACTCACCCAATTTTGAAGAACGGATGTCGACATCAAACTTACATATATATTTTGAAAATTTTCAGCTTTATCGTACCGGAGGTTAAATTGAACAGCATACCCACACTAGCTTCAGTTTTGAAATAACAATATTTGTCCTGTTAGAATCGAAATAATAAAAAACATGGGCTTGGCCATGATATTCTTTATTTTTATCCCTCGCTAACGCTTAGGATACAATTCCTGATCCCGAAATCCCTGACTTAAAAAAAACGAAATCCCGAGGTCCCGAATTTAAATAAAGTAACTTGATCCCGACGTCCCGAAATCCGAAAAAAAGGCTTCCCGGATCACGAAAGGGTCAATCCCGAAATCCCGAGCTTAAAAAGAGCCGATCCCGTAGTCCCGATAAAGGTCCTATCCCCCATCATGTGTTAATTTCCGACAAATCTATGGCTTACATGATTTATTTCTTAAATATGTTGTTAACCATGCATGAGCATAGACATGCCAAAAGAGTACCCACTATTTTTTTTAACTATAAATGCAGTTGCTTGATTTTCATTTTCTTCACTGTTATTTTTTAAAAGAAACGTGCTGTGTTAAATGCTTAGGCTACTTTGCGATTCCACTATATAAATAGGAAGTTGAGGTATGAGTGCCGATGAGACAACTCTCCATTAACTCCTTTACAATGTATAAAAGTAAACAATTATCGGTCAAGGTTTACTTAATATATATCATATAGTAGATATAAGAAGATGTGGTATAAGTGCCAATGAGACAACCCTCCATCAAACTCACATATTTTATGTACATTGAAAGACTGATTCCAATATCTTTTATGTTTTAAATGATTGATTCCAATATATCAAATCATTGTCAAAGGAATTTGACAGTTGTTATCCATTCGCTCAGTTGAGCTTTTGATTTTGCCATGAGTGGTCATGAGTGATTTTCCGCTTTGAATTTTCCTCGGATTTCAGTACTTTTGTGATTTTACTTTTTTTGGGTTAAAGTAAACCATTATAGGTCAAAGTACTATCTTCACCATGGAACCTTAAAAATAACGGATTTTTGAAAAGGCACTGGCTACGGTTACATGGAAATGTAACAATAATAAAAATATTATTGTTACATTGGGGACTAAATGCCGGAATGCATGGTTGGAGAAGGAACCGATTAATTACGAATGTAACAATAATTATTGAGGCTACGGTTACATTGCGTTATTGTTACATGAAAAACAGCAATGTTCGATGGGACTAGTAATATGTACTATAAAATAATAAAAGTTGAAGACATTATCTTATATTTACAATACATACAAGTATAACATACATTTTTTTGATTTTTTTTATAGTACGTCTTCCATGGATTCTGAAATCGGATTCGGACATCTCTTAAACTGAGTTTTACTATGCGTAGTGTTGTGCGTTTGTTTTTTTTTTTCTGTTGTCTGCTCTATGTTCAGGTTGTTGTCGCTTTGACACATTCCCCATTTCCATTCTCAATTTGATACATGTATACAGAAGTTCACAGTGTTAGTTCACAGTTAGCAAACTTTGCTTTTGATGTATCAATTTTTGGTAAGTGCGTTTGTATAGCAGTATGAAATTTGTGTCTTGATATTGTTTCAGTTTCGTTTCAAACGCATCCCATGCAAGTTTTAAATTTTTCACCCAAAAAAAATTGGTAATAGGAATCTCTTCATCTTTTGTTCAAAGTATAATGACGGTAATACGAGTAGGTGTGCAGTTTAAATACTTAAAAGTGAACAGTTTTCTCAGCCCGAGTTTTCAACAACAAACCATTGAACTATATTTTCGCCTTTGGCACTACTAATTTGAAGTAGTATCTTTAAGAACATCAAATCCATTAATATCTAAAACTATTTAAACACCATTTGTTGAATAATAATATTTATTATTTATTATTATAACAAGTATTATTTAGTAGACATGAATGAATTAAGCAACAAAACTATATAGTAGATTTAAGTTTAATAAATCTAGCGTACATTGCTGTTTTTCATGTAACAATAACGCAATGTAACCGTAGCCTTAATAATTATTGTTACATTCGTAATTAATCGGTTCCTTACCCAACTTTGCATTCCGGCAATTAGTCTGCAATGTAACAATAATATTTTTATTATTGTTACATTTCCATGTAACCGTAGCCAGCCGGGCCTTTTGAAAAAAGGGGAGGACTAAACAAAACTAATTGTCCTTTTCTCAAGTACCTAATTTTGAATAATATACTGAATAGCTAAGCAAATATGTACTCGCCAAGGGCCCATGGTTTATGGAGTGAGTCAAGTGACTAGGAAAATATAAAAGTGTGATAAAGCAAGTTATCAACCGGAAATTTTGTTTTCCATTTCCGACATCGGGTTTTGATAAAAAAAAAAATAGTCTGCAAAACGCTTAAGAATACGAATTACTACAATAAACTTAAAAGAAAATTTTGACAGCGAGTAAAATTATTGATGACGATTTTCCACATATTTTTAGACAAAAAATATAAATAATGGACATAGATTCACTTGACAGCTCGTCTGCGCGAAGTTCACCAAAGCTCTCTAGCACAAAGTATGAAGGTTCACCATTTAGATTATATGTCACTGTTGCATTTGTTTGTTTGGGCCCATTTGCGTTTGGCTATACTATTGGTTACAGTTCCCCTGCTCTTCCCCAGATGCAGACATCAAGAATTTTAACCAAAGAGTATGCAGCTTGGTTTGGATCATTACTACCACTAGCTGCTATGTTTGGGGGCCCACTTGGTGGATGGATGATTGAAAAATATGGACGAAAATCGACGTTATTGTTTACATCTGCACCTTATATCATTGGATGGTGGTTGATTGCTAGAGGTGGCAATGTCACTATGCTGTTGCTTGGCAGACTTTTAACAGGATTAGCTAGTGGACTGATAACTGTTTGTGCACCTGTATACATAGCAGAGGTTTCAACAAAGTCACTTCGAGGTCTCCTTGGGGCTTGTAATCAGTTATCGATAACTGTTGGGATTCTCATGGTTTATGCCCTTGGACTACACTTTAAATGGGATACCCTTGCACTTTTTGGGAGTATTCCAGCTGCGCTGACAGCAATTGCTATGTTTTTTGTTCCTGAGACACCAAGGTATTTGTTGATGAAGGAAAGACGAATTCAAGCTTTGCAATCTCTTGTCAAACTCAGAGGACCGCATACAGATGTTGAAGATGAATGTCGAGATATTGAAGAAGGAATTGATACTAAAGACACTTTCACATATTCAGAGTTTAAAAAGCCAGAATTATCAAGGCCTCTCTATATTTCACTTGCTATAATGTTCTTTCAACAGTTCAGTGGAATTAATGCCATCATGTTCTATACTGTAGCAATCTTCAAAAGTGCAGGTATTCAGAACTCAGAATTCTCAACAGTTATAATAGGAGCTGTGCAAGTGGTTTCTACTGTGGTTGCATGCTTTTTAATGGACAAAGCTGGAAGAAGAAGATTACTAATTATTGCTGGATCAATTATGACTGTCACTTGCTTTACTTTTGGTGCTTATTATTTTGCTATCAAAGCTGGGAGATCTCCAGAAACCTTAAGCTGGCTGGCTGTTGGAAGTCTCATCATATATATTATTGGATTTTCATTGGGATGGGGACCAATTCCTTTATTAGCAATGTCAGAACTGTTCCCTGCAAGAGCTAGAGGTGCTGCAAGTGGAATTGCGATATTTGTGAATTGGCTTTGTGCATTTATTGTTACTAAACAATTTTCTTTTGTGCAAGACTGGTTCGGAGAAGCAGTGACCTTTTGGATTTTTGGTGCATTCTGTTTGGGTGGTGTAATGTTTGTTATCAAATATCTTCCAGAAACAAAAGGCAAATCATTAGAAGATATTGAACTGTACTTCCTTGGACGAAGTATTACATATTCTAGTGTGTAAGAAAGAAACTACTATTGAAACTATAACAAACAACATCAACAAAGGATGCATATACATTTTGTACAGTGAAATTGGGTACTGCAGTAAATGGTAAATCACACAATGCTGTATCATTGCTTTGATATATTGAGCTAAAACTTTGGTCTCATCCTTAATGTCAAAATTCAAATGCACATTTTTATGATTTTGTTTAGTCCACAATAACATGAATAACATATGATAACAGGTGTATGTTATTTTCTTCTAATAACCATATAGACATGATTATGATAGTAGAGTTGACTTGTGAACAAGATTTGAACAATGGAGAAAAATAGATATAATTTTTAGAAACATTCCACATACTTGTACATGTACAGTACATGAGATTACAGTACATTTTTGTATCTCAAATTATAATTAGCTTATGAATGAGCATATACAATGTAGTTATTAAAAATGTAAAAAGATAATTATGGTAATCTGCCGGTAATAATTTATTCAAAAAAATTGAATTTCAGCATGTGTTATATATAATTAGAAGCTTTCCAACTACATGACTACAGTGTACATTAACAATATACAATGTATCATACTTATCATGTATACATGTACATGGTATATAGACACATGAGAGAGAGAAATTTAGAGTAAACATGGTACATATTTGTAAATGGTAAAAAATCTAATTTGAAGTTTTTTTGTGTAGATCTCTTGTTTGTCAAATGTATTTGTGCATGTACAGACAAATGAAACAATCAACAATGATCAATACTTTTATGAAATCAATGATCTCTTCAGAACAAACCTTTTTTTCATTTTTGTCAGAAACAACCTTTACAGTAAACAAGCTGAGTGATGATGTTTTAGTTCCCTTTTGATCTTGTGACAGTAAAAAGGTTTGGCCCAAATTGGGGGTCAACAAATAATTTTGCAAAGTTTTCTTGCTGATTTTTTTTTACCATGCATTAGGGAAAGTCAATTATATTTGGTATGCAGTTGTATTTTCAGTAGCATATCTCATATCCAGGGATATTATTTAGCTGCACGGGTTCAGTCAAGGTTCATTGACTAAATGTTTTGAGTAAATGTAGTTTACATGCATTTACATGTTGAAGTATTTAAATTTCCATTCAAAATTCAACATTTTCTTTCACCATGACTACCTGACTGAAATGTCTGAATTATTAAAGGTCCTTTGTTTTGTAGTTTTTGTAAGTACATACTACTAGAAGATGCCCGGGGAAATTGTGGTACAATTGGGCTAATGTTGAAACAAAGTTTTTTTTAAAGGAGAAGGTTCAGTAAGACCCCTTTTTGGCCCCTAAAATATAGCAGTTTTAGAAAATTGTGAAAATGTGATCTTTAAGCTATATTTTAGAAAGTAAAATGCTTCTGCTACATAAATATGAGCTGTTTTTGACAATACAATGCACAAATATCGCATTCTAGCAGCATTAAGTCATGCTAAATTACTGAAATCCTCAAATTTTAGCTTTTTGGTTAATTTTTAGACGGTTTCTGTCTAAAATGAAAGTGGCCGCATTCATGTTCATTCATAATATTGAAATGTAAGTTGTAGTTGATGATAATCATGATAATACAAAACATATATAAAGGTTGAGGATGAACACGGATGCGGCCACTTTCATTCTTGACAAAAACCATCTGAAAAGTGCCATTTTTTTGCATATTTGATAGGTTTTTCATATTTAAGCTTGAATCAGAGCGTTTTTAATGACTAAATCAGTTAAAATATTTCACATTAAATAATAGAATCAATTGAAATAGACACTTAAGTGTTTAAAAAGTGTCCAAAAACTTTCGTTAGAAGAACCTGAAATTTGAGGCCAAAATCGGCCCTTAACACCTACTCCTTTCATGCGCAGTACGTGGAATGCAACCATTCATGAAAGCGTTTAAGACACCGATCGATAATGGTCTCTAAATAAGGTTATTTTTTGAGAAAATGGAGTTTTTCTGTAGAAAAACAAATGTTTCTTGTAGAAGGTTAGTATAATAGTCCCAGATGAAAAGAAACAAACAATTCCTTAATTGTTCTCAGAATTTGAAAAAAATAGTTGATGATTCTGCATTGAAGCATTGAAACACAAATAAAGTCTCATTGGCCATGTTGACATACTTGCTGAAAATTTCTCTATAGTTTCGACATTTTTCGACTTTTCATATTTTTCTGTAAAAAATTGTTATTAAAAATTATTTTGATAACCATGATAAACTTAGCATAATATTAACTGACTGTAGATGGCACTATACCTCTGGTCACCAAACCTAGTTTGAAATGATGTGGAGACAAGATCATGACGATGTATATCTTTAGTATCATATTATAATATATATTTTTATCAAACGTATTGTCTTTGAGCATCTTGTTTTGCATTTATTTATTTTTTTATATGTATTTCAATTTTGCCATATTTGTTTATCATAGTGTTAGGACTATTTATATATACACTATCATGTAATTTTAATATTTTTCTAGATTAATGTTGAATATGTTATGTTTATATATTTCAATCAGACATGTCAAAATCTTCTTGGTTGTATTTACATTTTTTATTAATGAATAATAAGTTGTTAATTATTAAATATGACATGTGAAATTTAAAAATTTGCAAAATCTAAAGCATGGTCTCCACTGAAGGGGAGTTAACTGTTCTTGCAAGAGCAAGATGAAAAACATGTATATATACATATTAGACATTGTACAACTATCATGACTATGTTAATTATTGATTGATCTACAGGTACATGTGTACATTTTTATAATATGTATGTACATGCGCATTACCACTAAATGATGAAACATATATAAAAAAATTGCCAAAAACAAATAATGTTAAATTTTTACAAAATAAATATTTATGATGTTTTTGAATGTGAATCTTTAACATGTTTAATAAAACCTGGTAATTGTATGTTTTTGTGTGAATTAACCCCAAACCATTTAAGATAATTTTAGTATTATTATTTTGCTAACACAAATTCAAACTACCTGTATATGCCTCATCAAAAGTTGAAATTACACTTACATTTTATTTGAATCTCTTATGAAGATTCATCTTTAAACTTAAATATGTTACCATTTTTTGGCTTTGAAATGAAAGATTGTTTAAAATAATGTATCCGTATCAACTAAACAGTGTAAAATATTATTTAGTTTGTAATGTATTTAATTGACCATTTACTTTACATTGAAATTTTTTACAATTAGTCAGGGAGAGATAATAGTTTTACAAGCCTCTTTTATATTCTTGATAATTTATAAAAGTAATATATTTATTCTTATAAGTAAAGTTTTCAGAATTAAATGTTCTTTTAACATGGTTAACAATGGTTAAGGTTTGAATAATCTACCCTTATGTGAAGAACTACCAAAGTTTACTTACATTATTTCATTCAAGTCAGTTGTACTTCCAGGGTTTTGATTAAAGGGGACACGCTAAGGCAAAATTAGCAGTAGGACTTATAAATAGTATATGCATTAAAAGTAACCATCAATGTAGCTCAAGGAAGGTCCATCGTTCTAAATCTGCCTCTGCAAGTAATTTTTGTCATGCCTTGGACAAATGCTAGACATAGGTGTTGCATATCAGGCAGTGGCAAAGTCCTCAAGAATTTTATATAGAGACAATAGTATCAGAGCAATGCAGTTCAAAAAAATAAAAAAATGAAAAATGACAATCTTACAAAAATCTGATTGTCTAAGGCAAATAACTCTATCTCCAAAATAAAGCATTTTTCCCCCAACTTGTTATTCTTATACAATTTTTCCACTCGATACTCTCTGTTAAATATTATTTTGTATTTGTTTATTACTTTTTATATTTGTTTTCTTTTTAATTTTTTTCTTTTGATATTTTCCATTGGAATCAACTTGCATAACCACATAATTTTCACATATGGATAATACATGAAGTACAATTTGGATAATTAATACACCAGGCAGGGGCATTTTTTGGATTGGATAATATTTGAGGGACAATTAATTATCATCAGTGTTGTTGTACATTTTAAGCATGTTTTGGTTCACTATTGTTTATCACATCAATGACACATTGAATTCCTTTCACTTAATTTTATTATAGTATAAAAAAACATAATACTCCAAGAAATATAGTTTAGTGCTTTCTGCCAACATGTTGAGGGACATTTTAATATGAAGGTATTTTCAAGTCATCAAAGCATGTTTGTGAGAGCTAAAACCAGTACCTAACACCAGACATTGAATTGTGTTACATTTGTCATTTGGGGCCTTTTATAGCTGACTATGTGGGTATGGGTTATGCTGATTGTTGAAGGCCATACAGTGACCTATAGTTGTCAACTTCTATTTCATTTGGTTTCTGGTAAAAAAAAAATGGAAATTATACCAAATCTTCTTATGTGTATATTGAACTCAGTTGTGTTATGTTCAAATGGAACACCTTCACATGTTTCAATCAGTTCTTGGCAAAATAATCTTGTTTGGTTTTAATAGAGAATTTAAAGCAGTGGATAAGATTGAATTCTAGAAACATAAGTGATACTCTTGGTTTTTAAGATATGCTTTGTAGGTATATTATTACTGTTCTATTAATTGTTGAAATGTATAAATATATAAATTGTTACAGAGTGGGAAATAAAATATAAACACCATATTGCTTCTTTATTTATATATCACTGTCAGTCTATGACAATGTATGACATTGGAAAATGCTTATAACATGATATTTGAGAGCTTGTAATTTTACCCTTGCTTTGACTGAAAAGTAGTATCCTAGAAAAGTACCTTTCTGTACAACAAAAGCTAAGAAATACAAGACCCTCCAAACCTTTACAAAACGTACATGACAATTTAGGAATGTTTTGATTTTGTTTATTACTTTTAAAGAATCTATGAATCAAAGAGTATTTGTCTGTTTTTCTGTTGGTTTTGGTTTATGTGATTTAAAGACACAACCAATTTCATTAGTTGATGAAATCAGATTGCTTAGGTTTTTAGTCGAGCCTTTGGCTTTTGTTGAGAAAGATGATATGGGGATATTGATCCAGTGGCTCAGCATTAGCTAACTTCTTTTAAAAAAGCTTTATATTTTAGAAGGCAGAAGACCTGGATGCTTCATACTTTGTCTATAGATGCATCATGCTAAGAAGTTTCTGTCTGTCACATGTCCATTGTCCTCATTTTCATGGTTCAGTGACTACATGAAAAAAAAAGTTAATATTTTTTGTAATGTTAATTTCATTTAGTATGAGAAATAGGATAACTTTATTTGGTCTGTGTGTACCTTACATGGTCCTCATGCCTGTCAGACAGTTTTCACTTGACCTCAACCTCATTTCATGGATTAGTGAACAAGGTTAAGGTTTTGTGGTTAAGTCCATATTTCAGATACTATAATCAACAGGTCTAGTAAATTTGGTGTATGTAAGGATTGTAAGATGTACATGCCCAACTGGCAGATGTCATCTGACCTTGACTTCATCTATATGGTTCAGTGGTTATAGTTAAGTTTTTGTGTTTTGGTATTTTTTCTTATATACTGTATGCAGTAGGTCAGCTATATTTGGTGTATGGAATGATTGTATGGTAAAGATGTCCGACTGGCAGGTGTGATCTGACCTTGACCTCATTTTTATGGTTCAGTGGTATAAGTTTTAAGTTTTTGAGGTTTTTTTCTAATACTAAATGCTAGGCCAACTTTGGTGTATGGAAATATTTTATGATGTACTGGTACGGATGATGATGTCAACCTTACAGGTTTTATTTTACCTTGACCTCATTTTCAGTTCATTGCTCAGTTTTAAGTATTTATGTTTTGGTCTGTTTTTTCTTAAATTACATGTAATAGGTCAACTATAAATTGTTGTATGGATAAATTGTAAGCTGTACATGTCTGCCTGGCATGGTTCATCTGACCTTGATCTCATTTTCATGGTTCATTGGTCAATGTTTAGTTTTCTTAGTTAAGTGGTTTCTAAGAAACTATAAGCAATAGGTCAACTATATCTAGTGTGTTAAATGATGTAAGATGTACATGTATTTCTTTTTTAATTTATATGAGCTTGATTTTGTCCATCTGATGAGTTTTTTCAACTGATTTTTAATAGTTCGTTCTTATGTTGTACTGTTATACAACTGTCCCAGGTTAGGGGAGGGTTGGGATCCCGCTAACATGTTTAACCCGCCACATTATTTATGTTTGTGCCTGTACCAAGTCAGGAGCCTGTAATTCAGTGGTTGTCGTTTGTTCATGTGTTACACATTTGTCTTTCATTCATTTTTTATACGAACGCAAAAATTTTAATTTTTTGGTCGTATATTGCTATCACGTTGGCGTCGTCGTCGTCCGAATACTTTTAGTTTTCGCACTCTAACTTTAGTAAAAGTGAATAGAAATCAATGAAATTTTAACACAAGGTTTATGACCACAAAAGGAAGGTTGGGATTGATTTTGGGAGTTTTGGTCTTAACATTTTAGGAATTAGGGGCGAAAAAGGGCCCAAATAAGCATTTTCTTGGTTTTCGCACTATATTTTTAGTTTAAGTGAATAGAAATCCATGAAATTTTGACACAAGGTTTATGACCACAAAAGGAAGGTTGGGATTGATTTTGGGAGTTTTGGTTCCAACAGTTTAGGAATTAAGGGCCAAAAAAGGGCCCAAATAAGCATTATTCTTGGTTTTCGCACAATAACTTTAGTGTAAGTAAATAGAAATCAATGAAATTTTAACACAAGGTTTATGACCACAAAAGGAAGGTTGGGATTGATTTTTGGAGTTGAGGTCACAACAGTTTATGAATTAGGGGCCAAAAAGGGGCCCAAATAAGCATTATTTTTGGTTTTTGCACCATAACTTTAGTATAAGTAAATAGAAATCTATAAAATTTAAACACAAGGTTTATGACCATAAAAGGTAGGTTGGGTTTGATTTTGGGAGTTTTGGTCCTAACAGTTTAGGAATAAGGGGCCCAAAGGGTCCAAAATTGAACTTTGTGTGATTTTATCAAAAATTGAATAATTGGGGTTCTTTGATATGCCGAATCTAACTATGTATGTAGATTCTTAATTTTTGGTCCCGTTTTCAAATTGGTCTACATTAAGGTCCAAAGGGTCCAAAATTAAACTTAGTTTGATTTTAACAAAAATTGAATCCTTGGGGTTCTTTGATATGCTGAATTTAAAAATGTACTTAGATTTTTAATTATTGGCCTAGTTTTCAAGTTGGTCCAAATGGGGGTCCAAAATTAAACTTTGTTTGATTTCATCAAAAATTGAATAAATGGGTTCTTTGATATGCCAAATCTAACTGTGTATGTAGATTCTTAATTTTTGGTCCAGTTTTCAAATTGGTCTACATTAAGGTCCAAAGGGTCCAAAATTAAACTAAGTTTGAATTTAACAAAAATTAAATTCTTGGGCTTATTTGATATGCTTTATCTAAATATGTACTTTGATTTTTGATTATGGGCCCAGTTTTCAAGTTGGTCCAAATCAGGATTCCATATCAAGTATTGTGCAATAGCAAGAAATTTTCAATTGCACAGTATTGCACAATAGCAAGAAATATCTAATTGCACAATATTGTGCAATAGCAATTAATTTTCAATTGGAGTTATCTTTCTTTGTATAGAATAGTAGTTGATAATATATGTTGGAAATTTGCCAGACATGACTATGATGTCATTTTCTATTTTTATTTGCCAATAACTTTATGTAAATAACTTCATTGGAAATTTGCCAATATAAAATGTTGCTGATGAAGCTTTTTTTCCTTATCTTATCTAAAATGTTTTTAGATAATGTATGTTGGACATTTGCCAGACATGACTATGATGTCATTTTCTATTTTTATTTGCCAATAAAAATATGTAAATAACTTCATTGGAAATTTGCCAATATAAAATGTTGCTGATGAAGTTTTTTTTTATTGTTTTATACAATAAACAATGTATATTCACTTTTACTACCAACCAATCTTTACCATTCAGTGATAACAAGCACTTTATTTTACATTTTAATATTTTATGATGTATTTAAAAGAGTAGTTTAAATTTTTCTCATTTCAGATTTCATAAATAAAAAGAAAATTTCTTCAAACATTTTTTTGAGAGGATTGATATTCAACAGCATAGTGAATTGCTCAAAGGCAAAAAAAAACCTTTTAAGTTCATTAGACCACATTCATTCTGTGTCAGAAACCTATGCTGTGTCAACTATTTAATTTTAGATTTAAAAAGTTTGAAGAAGAAATCTTTAATTGATTTGTAAAATCTTGACATTTGTTTTGTGTAAAAAAAACCCATGTAATGTCAAAAATTTGATCACAATCAAAATTTAGAGCTGTATCACGCTTGAATGTTTTGTCCATACTTGCCCCAACTGTTCAGGGTTCGACCTCTGCAGTCGTATAAAGCTGCGCCCTGCAGAGCACCTGGTTTATATAAATAAGGCCTTTAGTTTTCTCATTTGAATGGTGTTACATTGTCATATCATGGCCTTTTATAGCTGCCTATGCAGTATGGACTTTGCTCATTGTTGAAGGCCGTACGGTGACCTATAGTTGGTAATGTATGTGTCATTTTAGTCTCTTGTGGACAGTTGTCTCATTGGCAATCATACCACATCTTCTGTTTTATATTGACCTCATTTTCTTGGATTATGTTAAATTTATGTGATAGTTGTAGTAAAACTTTCAATTTAGGGCTATCAACATAATATCAATGATTAGTAAAGAAGGGGCGACATTTTGTGCACTCTTGTTTATACTAATTGTCAGCAAGAAACTGAAAAAAAATCTCAATTTACCAGAACAACTATAGAATAAAAATATTTGTTTGCAAATGGCTGGAGAATTAAACACTTGAAAACTACTGTTGTTAAGATGTGATGACATGCTGCAGTGAATACTTCCCTAATTGTTGACCGACTGCTTATACTTTTATCCACCAAGATGGCATGGGTTAGATGTTAAGAAATAGTTATCAAAGGTACCAGGATTATAATTTAGTACGCTAGACACGCGTTTCGTCTACACAAGACTCATCAGTGACGGTCATATCAAAATATTTATACAGCCAAACAAGTACAAAGAGGATCCAAAATTCCAAAAAGTTGTGCCAAATACTTAAGTTATTGATTGTTTCCTTGACATTCTGTGACAAATATTTCATATAAAAAAGATGCGGTATGATTGCCAATGAGACAACTCTCCAAAAGAGACCAAAATGACACAGAAATTAACAACTATAGGTCACCATATGGCCTTTAACAATGAGCAAAGCCCATACCGCAGCTTTATACGACCGCAGAGGTCGAACCCTGAACAGTTGGGGCAAGTATGGACAAAACATTCAAGTGTGATACAGCTCTGAATTTGGATTGTGATCAAATTTTTGACATAACATGTTTTTTTTTTTACACAAAACAAATGTCAAGATTTTACAAATCAATTAAAGATTTCTTCTTCAAACTTATTTAAATCTAAAATTAAATAGTTGACACAGCATAGGTTTCTAATACAGAATGAATGTGGTCTAAAGAACTTAAAATTTTTTTTTGCCTTTGAGCAATTCACTATGCTGTTGAATATTAATCCTCTCAAAAAAATGTTTGAAGAAATTTTCTTTTTATTTATGAAATCTGAAATGAGAAAAATTTAAACCCCCCCCCCACACATTTTTTTTTTCACATCCCCGTTTCCCTTTTTCCAAAACTGATATCAATTCAAATTTCTAATGGAGTTTGCAACAATAACTACTCTTTTAAATACATCATAAAATATTAAAATGTAAAATAAAATGCTTGTTATCACTGAATGGTAAAGATTGGTTGGTAGTAAAAGTGAATATACATTGTTTATTGTATAAAACAATAAAAAAAAAACTTCATCAGCAACATTTTATATTGGCAAATTTCCAATGAAGTTATTTACATAAAGTTATTGGCAAATAAAAATAGAAAATGACATCATAGTCATGTCTGGCAAATTTCCAACATTATATATACATTATCTAAAAACATTTTAGATAAGATAAGGAAAAAAAGCTTCATCAGCAACATTTTATATTGGCAAATTTCCAATGAAGTTATTTACATAAAGTTATTGGCAAATAAAAATAGAAAATGACATCATAGTCATGTCTGGCAAATTTCCAACATATATTATTAACTACTATTCTATACAAAGAAAGATAACTCCAATTGAAAATTTCTTGCTATTGCACAATATTGTGCAATTAGATATTTCTTGCTATTGTGCAATACTGTGCAATTGAAAATTTCTTGCTATTGCACAACACTTGATATGGAATCCTGATTTGGACCAACTTGAAAACTGGGCCCATAATCAAAAATCAAAGTACATTTTTAGATAAAGCATGATCGAATTAATCAAATAAGCCCAAGAATTTTAATTTTTGTTAAAATCAAACTTAGTTTAATTTTGGACCCTATGGACCTTAATGTAGACCAATTTAAAAACTGGACCAAAAATTAAGAATCTACATACACAGTTAGATTTGGCATATCAAAGAACCCATTTATTCAATTTTTGATGAAATCAAACAAAGTTTAATTTTGGACCCCCATTTGGACCAACTTGAAAACTAGGCCAATAATTAAAAATCTAAGTACATTTTAAGATTCAGCATATCAAAGAACCCCAAGGATTCAATTTTTGTTAAAATCAAACTTAGTTTAAATTTGGACCCTTTGGACCTTAATGTAGACCAACTTGAAAACGGGACCAAAAATTAAGAATCTACATACATAGTTAGATTCGGCATATCAAAGAACCCCAATTATTCAATTTTTAATGAAATCAAACTAAGTTCAATTTTGGATCCTTTGGGCCCCTTATTCCTAAACTGTTGGGACCAAAACTCCCAAAATCAAACCCAACCTTCCTTTTATGGTCATAAACCTTGTGTTTAAATTTCATAGATTTCTATTTACTTTTACTAAAGTTATGGTGCGAAAACCAAGAATAATGCTTATTTGGGCCCTTTTTTGGCCCTTAATTCCTAAACTGTTGGAACCAAAACTCCCAAAATCAATCTCAACCGTCCTTTTGTGGTCATAAACCTTGTGTCAAAGTTTCATAGATTTCTATTCACTTAAACTAAAGTTATAGTGCGAAAACCAAGAAAATGCTTATTTGGGCCCTTTTTGGCCCCTAATTCCTAAAATATTGGGACCAAAACTCCCAAAATCAATCCCAACCTTCCTTTTGTGGTCATAAACCTTGTGTTAAAATTTCATTGATTTCTATTCACTTTTACTAAAGTAAGAGTGCGAAAACTAAAAGTATTCGAACGACGACGACGCCAACGTGATAGCAATATACGACCAAAAAATTAAAATTTTTGCGGTCGTATAAAAACTAATGGCCTGATTTATGTACAAAAAATGTACATCCCAACATCAATTAGACACTAAGTACAGATCTGAGAGTACTCACAGTTACTGACATCTAGTTCAAAGCCACTTACAACTAATAAAACCAGATGCTCCACAGTGCACAGCTTTATGCGACCGCTAGAGGTAACCCTGAACAGTTGGGGCATGTATGGACACAACATTCACGCTTGATACAGCTCTGAATTTTGATTGTGATTAAATAGTTGACACAACAAAGGTTTATGACACAGAATGAATGTGGTCTAATGAACTTAATTTTTTTTTGCTTTTTAGAAATACACTATGCTGTTGAATATAGAAGAAAATCTTTTTAATTCTTGAAATCTGAAATGAGAAAAATTTTACCCCCCACCCCTCCCCATTTTTTCATCTCCCCAATCCCTTATTCAACCAGATACTCCGCAGGGCTCAGCTTTATATGACCGCAGTGGTCGAACCCTGAACAGTTGGGGAAAGTATGGACACAACATTCAAGATTGATACAGCTCTGAATTTGGATTGTGATTAAGTAGTTGACACATCATAGGTTTCTGACACAGAATGAATGTGGTATAATGAACTTAAAAACTAATTTTTTGTTATTGAGCGATACACTCTGCTGTTGAATATTAATCCCCTAAAAAAAAATATTTGTAGAAAATTCGTTTTAATTTCTGAAATCTGAAATGAGAAAACTTTTACCCCCCTACCCCCCACCCCTCACACATTTTTTTCACCTCCCCTGTTTCTTTAATAAAAAAATAATCTCAATTCAAATTTCTAATGGAGTTGGCAACAATAAATACTCATTTAAATACATCATAAAATATTAAAATATAAAATGACATAGTCATGGTTAAAATTAATATTATTAAACAGTAACTTCTAAAAATAAATTTACCGCTACACATCTCAAGACAATCATCATTTCTTAATACATAATTTTCAAGCAGTGTAATGGAGGTAAACAAGTAATCAAACATATATATAACAGCGTTCTTTAAATTTTAATTGGATTACCTCCCCTTCACTGCTTTTAAATTTTCTAAATTGTCCTTTGACCAGAAAAACCCTTGTTTTCCCCCTTTTTTTGTCCCTAATTGCTTGATGAGTGAACCCCCCCCCCCCTTTTTTCACCCTTTGGGGTATGAAAACTTGTGGTATAATTTTAGAAAGATTTATACACTTAAACACAAGTTATTGACTGAAAACTAAAAAAAATGCTTATTTTGGCCCCAAATTCCTACACATTTGGGACCATAATCTCCCCAAATCAATCCAAACCTTCTACCTGTGGTATTAAACATTGTGGTACAATTTCAGAGCAATTGAAATGCTTATACACAAGTTGATATCCTGAAAGTAGAACAATGCTTCTTTTGGAACCCTAATTCCAAAACGGTAGGAACCATCATCCCCAAAATCTATCCCAACCTTCCTTCTGAGGTATGAAACCTTTTTATCAAATTTCATAAACTAAAGTTATCGTCTGGACACCAAATGTGTCTTCAGACACAGACGCAGTTGCAGACGACGCAGATGATAACATCATACCATTGTATGAACGCAAAAATTTTTGCGGTCGTATAAAAAAGTAATCTCAATTCAAATTTATAATTGAGTTGGCAACAATAAATACTCATTTAAATACATCATAAAGTATTAAAATATTAAATGATTTACAGTCATGGTTAAAATTAATACTAATTAACAGGAACTTCTAAAAATAAATTTTCAGCTACACATCTCAAGACAATTATCGCTTCCTTTTACATAATTTTCAAGCAGTGTAAGGGAGGTAATAAAGTAAACAAACATATATATAACAGTATTCTTTAAATTTGAATTGAAATGGGATTACCTCCCTTAAACTGCTTTTAAATTGTCTAAATTGTCCTTTAACCAGAAAAACCCTCATTTTCCCTCCCTTTTTTGCCCCAATTGCTTAATGATTTGATCCATTACCCCCTATAACCATTTCTTGGTAGTATGGAAACTTGTGGTATAATTTCAGAGAGATTTATACACTTAAACACAAGTTATTTTTTGGCCCCCTTTTCCTAAATGTTCAGGGATATTAACCCCGAAACTGACACCAAGTCTTCCCTTCATTATTTGGAACCTTGTGGTTCAATGTCAAAAAAATCCATACAGTTAAATAGAAGTTATTGTCCCGAAACTTCAAAAATGCTTGTTTTTGGCCCCTAATTCCTAGACTGTTTGCCCTATAACCCTTAAAATAAATCCCAACCTTCTACTTAATAGTATGAACATTGTAGTACAATTTCAGAGTAATTGAAATATTTATACACATTGTCAACTTATTGTCTTGAAACTAGATAAATGTATGTTTTGGGCCCCTAATTCCTAAACTGATGAGACCATTACCCCCACAATCAATCCCAACCTTCCTTTTGTAATTATAAACATTTTTTTGATAATTTTATTGATTTCTATTTACTTATACTAAAGTTATTATCCGGAAACCATCTGTCTACGGACGACGCTGACGACGACGTGATACCAATATACGACCGCAAAAATTTTTGCGGTCTTATGTAAAAATTATTCATCTAAGACTAAATGTATATTCAGGATGGAAACAAATAAATCCTAAATTCAATCACAAAGTTCTGTAAAGTGTGCAGGAACATAAATATTAGATACTAGTAGTGTGTCAAACAGAATGAAAGGTCAGGAATTTACAACGGTAAAATTAATAAAAAGCGCTTGATAAAGAAGATAATCATGAGCCTAAATATTGGTTTTGAAAATAACATTTCATAAATTATGTTTGTCTGATTCACTTTTCTTGATTTACCTTCAACAGGAACATTAGCTAACAACTAAACATTTGAAAGTCAAGAATTTATACATATGTAGAAACGTGAGCAGCTATGAAACCTAAGGACCTCAAAAGAATAGCTATTTTCTTCATAAGAAGATGTGGTATGAGTGCCAATGAGACAACTCTCCATCCAAGTCACAATATATAAAAGTAAACCATTATAGGTCAAATTACGGTCTTCAACACAGAGCCTTGGCTCACATCAAATTGCTAGCTATAAAGGGCCCAAAGAAGACTAGTTTTAAACTATTCAAACGAGAAAACTACTGAACATCACATTCCTGATTTAGGACATGTGCAAACAATTGCAGCGGGTTTAAACGTTTTAAAGGTACCAAATCTTCACCCTTATCTGAAACAATAGTGTAACATCACACCATAGAAAGACATTTGAACTTTGGTGGATTGTTGTCTCATTGACAATCATACCACATCTCCAAGTATTTTCATATAAACAGAAATTAACAGTTTTGACTACTGATGCTTAGTGATTAGGGTACACCATTGACACTTTCTAAGTAACAAAAGTTTTACTCTTGTCTATTAATAATAGTATATTTTATAATAATATATTAATTTGATACAATATCACATTTGAATACTGTAAATTCACACATTATTGCGTGCATTTTTTATTGCGATTTTGTCATTTTAGACTAAAATACAATTTAAATTTTGGGACATTGAAAAAAATCCTGTTTAAAAGAGGGACAAAAGATACCAGAGAGACAGTCAAACTCATAAATCGAAAATAAACTGACAACGCCATGGCTTTAAATTTATACAAATAATTTCAAAATGTCAGTTTAAATTATTGCAACTATCATGATTATAACCCTGTTGCATTTTTCGCAATAATTTCTGAATTTACAGTACATATATAAGTATTACTATTGCACATTAATTAGATATCACATACATAAAAAAATGGGAGAATTTGAACATTGAAATATGTCTATTCCATTTTGTGACAAATAAAGATGTCCATACATTGTATAATGTTCTTCATATGGCTGAAACTTCTTCTTTTTCCAAAAATAATTAAACAAAATCAGAACCTGACTGAAATAATAAAGCAAGTTATCTCCTTTCATCAGCACATATCAAATTAGTTCTACTTCATCACAATTGTAATTGGAATGGTCAGTAAATCATGAATGTCTTGTTTTAATTCCAAATGAATTACACTTCAAAGTCCACCATAGTTTCACCTCTGTATAGTTTTCAGTTGATCTTGAATGTCATCAATAGTACTCATACTGAAACAGAAGATATATACTTTTGTTTCAAGGAGGTAAGTTACTTAAGGATTCTTACATTGATTTTTTTAATTGGTAATCATTTTTTATGTTCAGAAGTTATTTAAAAGGGTTAACCCATTGTCTAGATGGAACATAAATATAACCAATATTCTCAAAGGTTGAGTTTTCAACCAACCTTATCTCATTTAAACTACCTTAATCAAAAATGGAGGAAAGGACATGCTGACAAAACAGATTTTTATTTGTTCCAGAAAAAATTCAACATGCAGATACTTGTGTTCTTTTAAAAAAAATAATTCGTAAAGTAGAATTTCATCATTAAAATACATCAATTTCTAATACTGAGGTTTTTGATTGGCCTTACAGTATAGAGAAAAATAAACAAATAGTATAGAATAAAGGACAAAAAGAATAGAGAAAAATAGGCACCAAAAATATAAATGTTAAATTGAATTAAGGACACCAGAATACAGACTTACCTTCTCTCTACTGCTGATTCTCTGAAAAGTAAAAAAAATGTCAACATGATTGTTTCTTCCCGTTCATGACATTACTATAAGAAATCTACTTGGAAGTAAAGCGACTGATCTATGTAAGGTATGACAACAAGTATTTCATATCAGCAGGTTTATATATATAAATTCTTTGATCTTCAGCCTTCAGAAACTGACTGGTATTATTTATATTTCATTATGTTTTACTGGTATTTGTGATTTTATTTATGTTCATGTATCTGTCCCATGTCAGGAATTTTAATCTCCTTTGTAAGTGTTGAAACATGTATTACAATAATATGTGTTATTCATAACAATTTTGCTACTTCTCTATCATGTTACTAGTAATTTGTTTGGTTTTCTAATTAAAAAATGGTAAAAAGGCATGATTACATACTACCAATATCCATTAACTGTTGCAAAAATATGCTACCTATGCCAAAACCAATGAAAAAATTGTGACCGAAGATATGTCAATACTTATTTTTTTAAGGGTCTAAGATCATTTAGTTTGCTCATACATATAAATTCTTGTTTGCCTTGTAGTTATTAATTTTTAGTTTTATACTTACTGGTATTCCAACTGTGTTGTGATATTCTGCATTTTCGTTAAAGACTGAAATTTAAAACATAAAGCTGTATTATCAGATACATGATTTTTAACATATTTGTACTGAATCTGAATCTTTAAACAAAAATTGAGAATGGAAATTGGGAATATGTCAAAGAGACAACAACATGACCAAAGAGCAGACAACAGCCGAAGGCCACCAAATTGTGTCTTAAACACAGTGAGAAAATCCTGCACCCAAAGGTGGTGATCTTTACACACTTTTGAGGGAGATGCAGGGATTCTGCAGGTTTGTCTTGGGTACTTTTCTTCAGATTTCAATGTAATTATTTATTTTTTCCAAAGATTGTATTGGTGTCTCGAACTTTATCTCCTATTGATCAGTAACTTGATGTTGTACACACATGGAGAAATGTCAGTAAACAAATGATGTTATAGTGAATATACAACAATCTAGCTAACCTATCTTCTTTAATTTGAATAGATGACGATGTGTCCAAAGATTTAATTGAGAAAAAAATTTGCTTACATCACTACAATTTATCCCATTTTTTTTTAGAATTAATTAGTTGGTTAAAGGGAGATATAATCATAGGTTAAACATTAATGATAACAAAAGCTGTCCCTTCAAAATAGCATTTCTTTTCTCTTAACCACAAAAATTTATGCCAACTGTTTTTGATGCTAAAGAACTACATTGTAAATTACATTTTTTTATTCACTAAAAGATTGTATTTTACATATTCAAATTGTATTAATATACAAATGAAGTGTTATGTATTCCTTCTCAAATCTAACCTTTTACTTAAAAATCTTCAAAATAAAGAAAAGTTAAATAAAGGTAGATAATTATAATATATAAACTTTCATAAATAATCTCCTTTTTTTATTTTGTAATTTTCATGCTAAATTGTTATAAATATTCAGTATTGAGTAAAGTTGATCTCTTTCTTTATAAATTTTCTACTATTTGTCATTATTGACATGCCTATATATTTCTATATTGTAATGCTGAATACAAAATTTAACTTACATTTGCAGAATTCTGTATTATTTGTTCTTGGCAGGAAAAATTCTTTGCTGCTTGTGCAAGAAGCTAAAAATGAAAATAATAAAACCATTGCTCTATCATCATGATCATTAGTATATGTCTTTTTTGTGAATTTCTTAGGTTTTTTTTTTATAACATTACATGTATTAAATAAGGTTACACTAGATATATAATGCAAACCCTAGTGAAGTGACAAAATCAAGACATAAAAATCTGGCCAGAAGTGAAAAGCAATCACAAAGTATGACAGAAAATTAAATTGATACTTAAAAGTCTAACTGAAATTCAATAAATATGTAATGGTTGGAAAGAATGAAAAATGTTTCCTAATTATTTTTCCTGTGATAATATAGAACTACTATGTCACCCTTGTAAATAGAAACTGGCACATCTTCCAAAATCGGAAAACATACACTTTGTTCAGTTTTTTAAAATTCAGTCCTGAATCTTTCAAGGCTCTGCCAGCTCCATCAGTAAATTAAGAGACATGTTTTTTATTTGCAACTGTTTATAAATTACACCCAGTTTTATTGTTTATTTTTGTATTCAATTTTAAACTTGTTTTCCTGCCCGCACTAAAAAAATGTAGCAGGATATTCAATCAATTGATGGTGGCCGCTTACAGGAAGATGAACATATATATAGACAATATCTAAAAAAGTCTAATTTTTGGCAATAAGAAAAAACCAAAAAAATGTCTTTAGACCCAGTATTTTTATAGCACAAATCGAAGAACACACATTGAGGATCTAGGAACTGTTGTCTGTAATTCAAACAATTGTTAAATGTGGTATCAATGGCAATTTTTAAAATGTACAAAAAAAATCCAGTTCTTTCCTGTTACCAAAGTGAATCAATTTAAAAAAGTTTCTAATGGGAATAAGGAATAATTTTAAGACATTCTTTGTGGTTTACTTGTATATCCTGCAATAGTTAAACAAATGCCAATTATTGATTTAAGCATTTGCAATACAAAAGGTTTAGAATTATACTAAAATATAGTTAGATATGTCAGTAACATGAAAGAATCTTGAGTAACAGGACAGAGTTGGCAACAGAAAGGATTTTATTTCTAAAAAAATGCTTTATTTTATAGTTTAAGAAAAATACATTATTTCAGATTGGTAACAATTGGAAGATAACTGAGCAAACAATGTCATTTATCCTTTGAAACTGTATTTGCAAGGTGAAAAATCTGTCTAGGTAATGAAAAATTCTAAAATAAATTCCTTTCTGTTACTATCTACTATACTAGAATTGCACAATGTTCTCTGCTGTTATCAAAAGCAAAAAACCTATTTTTTCATTCAATATACTGTATATTATTTTGAAATTTATTTAATATGGTGATGATAACTTATATGAAATGAAATGGTTGGCATATAGTAGATTAACGTTTTGATTCATCAGTGAAATTGTCTTGCACATCCTTCCTGTTACTGATTATGGTTATGCTGTTACTTTTTATAAAGTAACATGACAGAACGTAACAGAAAGGAATAACACAGTACTTTTTGTTCATTTACTCGAATTGTGTAGAAGTTTAAGTCCATTTACATATCAATTTGATAAGATACTATAAAAGCATATATGGACTGTTATAGTGCTGACAATGAAATATTCTCAGAAGGTACACAAAAAGGCTGTAACAGGAGAGAACAACAAAATTATTTTTCTCTAAAGTCTGATCTTTGGGGAGTTCAGATTTTTCAAACTGGCTGCTATTCACCTAAACATATGGAGTCATACATTCAGGAAATGATGTTCTTCACATTGAATTACAAGAAATAAATTTTTGGTCTTTCAAACGTTACACCAGTGACTATGTTGACCAGTGACTATGTTGACCCAGGTGAAAAATACCCAGAGGTAACAGAAGGGAAATTACCCCTGGGGACAACATTTAAAAGACCCTTAAAAATGCAAAATTTTCTTACATGCTTTAGTTATAACAAAATCAGACCAGTAATGGAGAAGTTTTTTATATAATCTATCAGATTTGTGAAAATCAGAAGGCTGTTTACTTAATATAGATGTTCTTTGAATGATTTAATTTTCAGAAAATAACATGATTTTTTGGGGGGTTGAACATTTAAATTATAATATTTTATTAGAAGAAATATTAAAGAGAATGTTTAATTGGGTGCATTATGTACTCTAGTTAATACTGAAACTTAAAATTTTCCATAAAGATGCCTGAATAAAAAAATAATTAAGAATTGAATGCTGCTTTTTGTAACTTCATTGGGGTGTAAAAGCGTTGACCGAAGTACATTTTGTATGAAGCGCGGAAGTGCTTCATTCTAAAAATGTGTGCACGGTCAACGCTTTTACAACCCTATGAAGTTACAACCAGTTGCTTCGCAGGGCGCAGCATTATACGACCGCAGAGGTTGAACCCTGAACGGTTGGGGCAAGTATGGACACAACATTCAAGCTGGATTCAGCTCTAAATTTGGATTGTGATTAAATAGTTGACACAGCATAGAATTCTGACACAGAATGAATGTGGTCTAATGAACTTAAACAAAAAATTTTGCCTTTGAGCAATTCACTATATGCTGTTGAATATTAATCCTCTCAAAAAAATTTTGAAGAAATTTTCTTTTTATTTATGAAATCTGAAATGAAAAAAATTGACCCCCCAATTTTTTTTTCACATCCCCCTTTCCCTTATTTCAAAACTGATCTCAATTCAAATTTCTAATGAAGTTTGCAACAATAACTACTCATTTAAATACATCATAAAATATTAAAATGTAAAAAAAAGTGCTTGTTATTACTGAATGGTAAAGATTGTTTTAATCTATCAGTTGGTAGTAAAAGTGAATATACATTGTATATTGTATAAAACAATGATTTAAGTTGATTCAACTACTATTCTGGACAAAGAAAGATAACTCCAATTGAAATCCAATTGGAATTTCTTGCTATTGCACAATATTGTGCAATTAGATATTTCTTGCTATTGTGCAATACCGTGCAATTGAAAATATTTGCTATTGCACAATACTGTGCAATTGAAGATTTCTTGCTATTGCACAATACTGTGCAATTGAAGATTTCTTGCTATTGCTGAATACTGTGCAATTGAAAATTTCTTGCTATTGCACAATACTTAATATAATAATTTTGGATCCTGATTTGGACCAACTTGAAAACTGGGCCCATAATCAAAAATCTAAGTACATGTTTAGATTCAGCATATCAAAGAGGCCCAAGAATTCAATTTTTGTTAAAATCAAACTTAGTTTAATTTTGGACCCTTTGGACTTTAATGTAGACCAATTTTAAAACGGGACCAACAATTAAGAATCTACATACACAGTTAGATTTGGCATATCAAAGAACCCCAATTATTCAATTTTTGATGAAATCAAACAAAGTTTAATTTTGGACCCCGATTTGGACCAACTTGAAAACTGGGCCAATAATCAAAAATCTAAGTACATTTTTAGATTCAGCATATCAAAGAACCCCAAGGATTCAATTTTTGTTAAAATCAAACTAAGTTTAATTTTGGACCCTTTGGACCTTAATGTAGACCAATTTGAAAACGGGACCAAAAATTAAGAATCTACATACACAGTTAGATTCGGCATATCAAAGAACCCCAATTATTCAATTTTTGATGAAATCAAACAAAGTTTAATTTTGGACCCTTTGGGCCCTTTATTCCTAAACTGTTGGGACCAAAACTCCCAAAATCAATACCAACCTTCCTTTTGTGGTCATAAACATTGTGTTTAAATTTCATTGATTTCTATTTACTTAAACTAAAGTTATTGTGCGAAAACCAAGAATAATGCTTATTTGGGCCCTTTTTATGCCCCTAATTCCTAAACTGTTGGAACCAAAACTCCCAAAATCAATCCCAACCTTTCTTTTGTGGTCATAAACTTTGTGTCAAAATTTCATAGATTTCTATTCACTTAAACTAAAGTTATAGTGCGAAAACCAAGAAAATGTTTATTTGGGCCCTTTTTGGCCCCTAATTCCTAAAATGTTGGGACCAAAACTCCCAAAATCAATCCCAACCTTCCTTTTGTGGTCATAAACCTTGTGTTAAAATTTCATAGATTTCTATTCAGTTTTACTAAAGTTAGAGTGCGAAAACTAAAAGTATTCGGACGACGACGACGACGACGACGACGACGCCAACGTGATAGCAATATACGACGAAAAATTTTTCAAATTTTGCGGTCGTATAAAAAGAAGCATTCAATACTTATAATTACATTTTTTAGCTTGGATCATGAAAACATGAATTTTATCATTTTTTTAAATTTAATTCACCTGTGCACTTTATTGTTGTCCAGACCTCGTGTTATCATGAATGATAAGTTTTATTGAGTAATGCAATTGCCTAAGGAATAACACATGATGTGCAGTTAGCCAATCAGAATAATGTATTGTAATGAAACATACATCTTATGTAATTATTTGCTGGTGAAAGACGGGACATGGAAATTAGACTTTTTCAGATTTTGTCTCGTTAATGTTTGAAAAATGTGCCATTTATCATGTTTATGATAGTACAAATACAGATTTATTTTTTTACATATATATATACACTTTTACACAAAAATCTCTATTAAATGCATTTGTGTTTTAGACAAAAAATTACATACAATAATTAAATGTTGTCCCTCTATTATCCATGTAATGTGTTCAATACATCAATTTCAAGTTGTTTTTTAAAAGTGAGTTACACCAGTGACTATGTTGACCCAAGATCAATAGACATTATTTACATCACAGAACAATTAATTACTGTCCTAACTGTGGTGTGATAACATAAGCATAATGTTACATGGGAAATTTACAGGAAAGTGCTTGAAATTGAAAGTCATATATTATACACAATATTACAACAATACCTTAAGGGGGAAATTTGAAGATTTTATCCAACTTATATTATATATAAAACATCGGTAGCAACAGAAAATCAAAGTGATGGATATCACTCATGGAAAGATTGGAAGAGTAGTTTGAAAAATTTCATCAAATTTATCAAGTATATTATAGACCTTACTTGAATACCTTTTATATTCATATTTATATTTTTATTTACAGTTTTTTTTAAAGATCTTGCTAATTCTTAAATAATCATTCATCTTTCAGACATAATTCAGAATCACTTTATGTAGTGTAGATCAAAAGTAATAGGCAATGGATAAATCTATCATCCTTATATATCAAACACCTAATATAATAATATATACATTTGTGTAATCAATTATGAGGCCGAATATCTGTAAAATTGAGAATGGAAATGTGTATTGAGATTTATATTAAGTCTGTAAAATTAGGTAAGACTGAGGTTGATAAGTAATGTGGTCAATTTGATTGGCAGTTTAGGAGGTGGGATATTGTAATTAAAGGTCCACCTTGTCTCTGGTTGTTTGGTGATAATGACAGTTGTCAATTATACTAGTATTGTATCAACACTCAATTACTTAATCAAACTAATTAAAAAAGCCTGCACATGAACACACCTTAAAGACCAAACAGCCTATTCATTTCTACCAGTGATTTTTCCTTAAAACTTTGTGTGAAGGTATTTCATGATTTAAGGAACAAAATATGATGAAAAAAATTGGGGTCACCGACTTAGTTTTGTCACTATAGCAACCTCAGTTTCGTGTTTTCCCGAATATTAACATAATATTTGCTTGTTATCTAAACTCTCAATAAAATCCTTTATATCAAACCTACAAGCAAAATTCTTGTTTCACGTTAAAACGTAGATTTGTATCTATCAAATACAGGTTCAAGAGTTTAAAACTCATATTGTTTTGATCTTTAAAAATATGATTTATTTCATTCCCGTCAAAAATAAAACATAAAAATGAAAAACGTTTCCAGTATTTAAAAAAATCTACCTGTGATTTATTCATAAAAATTTCAAGAAGGAAAGTGCCATGTGTACTCTTCAAAATAAAGCAAAAAAAAGTGTATGTCACCGACCTTTCAAAAAAGTTATGAGCAATTTTTATGTTTTTTTCTTGTTCGTTTTGAAGAAAAGAATTGTCTTTCTTCAGAACATTGCATCTGACGTCATAGTACAAACTTTCCTTGCTGGCGCACTGTTTGAAAAAAAATCGCAAATTGGACGTTTGAAACCCACATTTAAATTTCCAAGACTAACAACTATATTCACCAACTTTATTATCCGGTAATACCAGAGATTAAATGCATGTATCAGTATCAGATCTTATGAATAAGATGTTGTTGCCGAACAACATTAACCTTCAGAAACACCATCAGTCGGAATGGAAAATTGTTTGAAATAACTTTCACGCGGTTTTTGTTAGGAAAGTCTGTTTTTGTCCTCTGTCCCTCATTAGCAAAATTATTGAAAATAAAAAAAGAAATGAAAGATGGTACTAACTAACTTACAGAGTATTTGACTATATCAGACTAGATGTGTGCGTTTTTTTTTCGCGTCAATTTTAGAAGTTTGCCGTAACAATTAAACTCATTCAAGACTGTTGACAGACGGACATACAAAAGCATGGGCGGACTTCTTTATACCATTATTTTTCACGACTAAGATGAAAGTATAGAAATTATTCCATCTAGTTTGTGAATTCATTATTTCTGAATAATAGTAAGATTTAAGGAAATTAAAAATATAGGTATAATATATGAATTAAAGTTTTTGATTCTAAAACGTTATACATCTATCATAAAATGCAATCCCTGTTATTACTACCTTACGTGTTTTGAATAAACGAGACAGTAAATATAAAATGCAAAAAGTTTTTAATCAAAAATTAATTTCGAAATAATTTTCCGTTGAAAACTACAAAATAAGATTTCTTCAACAGGATAAAATGTTATAAATATAAATTTCTCATTTTGGAAATTAAAACAAAGACAAGGTTGTTTCCAGCATTGAAAATTGAAATTTGTTTTCAATCTTTCTGGTCATAGTTGTAGCTAAATGAAAGGGAGAGATTGTGTGTTGGATATTATTCTTGGAGCAATTGATTTTGTCATAAGATAAATTAACAAAAATATAGTTTTAAACACCGAAAATTTTAATTTTAATTCACATTCGCTAAGTATTAATTTTATTAATATATTTTGCCTTACAGCTAATTTCCTAATGCATGTAGGGTAAACCTTTGGTTGGCTTCCTTGCTTTGTATAAATTTTTATTCAAGCTTTGTAATTAAGATTATTGACATCTTCATATATAGGTATGCAAACCTGTATATATGATATTGAAATTCAATTGGACGTTATCAAAATACAATAATATACAAAATATACAAACAAAGCAAGCTAGCTAACCAAAGTGATGATCTACATACATTAGGAAATTAGATGTAAGCTACAGTGAAATCTGGAGAAATGTTTATCATTTCCCTTTAAGACAATTTGAAATGAATCAAATGACAAACGACAATGACCCTTTGTCATAATTTTATTTTTACTATAAGATTTTGTCAAATAAGCAGTATAAATAAATTTGAACTTCATTGCAAGATCTGACATTATTTTACGAGAATCATCCAGACATCAGTTACATGCATATGTTGCCAGCATGTCAAAACTTCTAGGAATAATTGTTTATCGGCCTGACCTTCTGAATACTCAACTTTTGAAATATATGAAAGATTGACATTAAAATTAGAAGGATCATATCATAAGGAACATGTTACATGTGTACTTAGTTTTAAGTTGATAGGACTTCAACTTCATTAAAAACCAGCTTGATAAAAAACTTTAATCTGAAGCGGGACAGACGGACGCACATACCAGAAATCACAATGCCCATAAATTGTGCATGAAAATAACTTTCACCTATCTTATAAACCTGTACACAATCGGCGCAAACGAAAGAAAAATCTACGCAAATGAAAGAATAAAAAAAATGAAATGCAGATCGGCACAAATATCAGAATATAAGACAAAATCTACGCATCTGAAAGAATAAAAAAAATATATGTAGATCAGCGCAAATACAAAAAGTCGATATCAAAATTTATATTTTATTATTTCTATATAAGAAAGAAGGTTAAATATAGTGTAGTATCTTTTGTGTCCATTTGTGCTAAATTTCAACAAGATATCAGCACGATGCTTAATTCCTCTTCTTTTCTTTTTTGAAGGACTTATTTTTAAGCGTACACCATGTTGGAATCCGTGAAAAACGTGAAATAGGACGTTATAATTTGACGTCTTTCTATTGCTAGAAACAACGTCATAGAGCTTTTATGTCACTACCAAGTTGCGTTAGTTGATGCGCATAAACAATAGGCTGTTTGGTCTTTAATGACATACATTCTTTAATGAACTGCTCCAAAAATATACCCATTTTTTCACAGTTTATATGTGTATTATTTGCACATACATGAGAACTATAGCCTATAGGGAACTGTATTTCAGTGCAGTGAATACATTAAGTAGCTAACCTGTCGTGTTGTTAGAGAGGCCAGTGCCTTAAGAAAGATTTAGAACAAGTTCCAATCTTTAAAAAAAAACCACATTAAAATCAACTCTTAAAACATAAAAAAAAAGATTTATTTGAAATTCTACCCACAGGGGCTTGTTACAATTGCCGGGTTTACTATCCATACGAAGCCCCTGTGTTCTACCCATTTGCTTTTCGTTCATCATGTCAACAAGCAATTACCTCATTCGATCTAGAAGATCTTACTAATTGCCTTGCCAGAGATGCCATATCCAAAATGTTTGTTGTCACTTTCTCGTTTAATTTAGTTTTTGTCTCTTGGTTCCATTGCATTGAAGACATTTTAAAATAATTTATGAAGGAAAAGAGAAAATGAAAGTAAAACCGGATGTTTCAAAACTCCACGAATAAAGAAGTCAGATGAGAAAAAAATGATGAATTTATTCCGGAAAAGAGTTACTAAAATATGTATTTTTCAACTAATTTTAGTATCACTAGTAAAATAGGGAAGGGATCTATGAAAAAATATATTCCGAGAGACTTACAGCGTGCACGGAAGTTCCTTAATCACTTGGAAAACAAAAAGAGTCGGAATTTCACGACTCGACCGGTGGTCGGTCTTGATATTACATTCCAATGTTTACAAATGGCGCCAGAAATGTGTCTTGACTTGATAACCATTAATGTTTTTTAAGAAATAAGTCGTTTTAAAGGCAGATGTCTTTGCATAAGCTACATCATGGAACAAATCAAACAGAAAGACAGGATCAACATGACAGGAATGGGGAAACAAGTCAGCCTGACACAGCAAACAAGGAAAATTTATTGTCTGATTTCAGCGCGCACCTGGCAGTTCATGCAGAAAGAATGAAATTGCTGAAAAGGGCCGAAGAAGGCTTGGAAAAATTGAGTGCTGATCCTTTCATAGTAAACACAAGTGAACATGGAAATCGGTTTGTTTGATTGATTACAGTATCAAGTTTGTTTGTTTATAAAACACTGTCTGTTTGCACACTAGCTGTGGAACCGTAGCTCATAGACCTATGAGCTACGGTTCTACAGCTCTTCACACCCCAGGTCCTTTGTAGGCTTGACATACATTTAACTGTTTTTAAAATAAACTGTCATATGATCAGGAATGAAACGTGAAAGATACATGAATATTATGAATGCACGTTCATGACGTTAGAAGAATAAAATTATACTGAATTTGAATAAATATATGTTAGAAAAACTTGAGTGTGAAAGTTATTTTCTAATAAAATTCCAAATTTTTGTGTATCTTTCTGTTTCACATTTCATTCCCAATTATATGACAATGTATTATAAGATTGGTTACCTGCAACCGATTTTATAATAAAAGATACACAAATTATCGATTATTTCCTGATTTTGTGATTTCAGTGAATAGAATGGCAAACAATATTTTTTAATTTGTATTTAACATGTTTAATGTATTACATTGTATTAGTCAGATAAACATGATAAATGTAAATTAAACATGTTAAATGTAAATGCATATTAGTTTGAGTATACATTTAAACTATATTTTTAGATGTTCTAAAATTATTGTTTCTGGTTCAAATTTGATTAGAATATATAACTTTCACATCAAGTTTTTTTAACATACATGTATATTTGTCCAAATCACAGAGTTTGCGAAAACTTTGTTTGACCCGTCGGTCATGGGACCGACAAAGCAAGATTATTTGTCAGTCCTACAAAATTTTAGCCAGTCCTAAAAAAATCTGTCAATTTGATCCTAAAATAAAAATAATAACATATTTTATCCAAAAACAACTTTATTATTATTAGTTTTATTTTTCACAGCCACGGACAAATTAATAATGAAGGACCAGTTCTGATCTTCTGATTGTTCTTAATTAAAGTCATTTTCTCTATCCATTTCATCATCTGATTCATTTTTCTCAGTTTTTGTTATCTCCATCTAAGATTTCAATCGGCGATTGTTTGCCATGAACAAATTTAGCAGGCCACGTGTAGATCGGCACTTTGGTTTCCATAGGTTTCAGTTTGTTTATAACAGGAAACCAGTACCGGAAATTAGTAGCAGGTACATCTGAAGACCGATGTTAACACATATTGGAATTAGTTGCGGTACAACTAATTACCAATAAAAAAAAGGCACTGCAACGGCCGATTTTACATCGGTCATTAGGACCGGCACTAGCTTTCAAAACACTGGTCCGAGCCTAATTTTGACCGATAGGACCGACCATTTTTGTGAACTCTGAAATCAGTAAAACTTTATAATTTTAACGTGCATTTATAATTTTCGTGTATGTTTCACGTTTCATTCCCAATCATATGACAGTTTATTGGAAAATGACGCTTTCAGCTGCATGTTTCCGTTACCATTGACCAGTACCGGTAGTCGCTTATATCTCCGCCTACCGCACTCGGTTTCATATTTACTATTTTACATACTAACTGGAATCTGCTTGTATTACCATACGCTCGAACAAAGTGCTGTAGTCAGATGGGAACCAGTTAACATACTTTATTTTATTTACAAAAAAAATCTTGACCTGCGGCAAGGTGGTTTGTTTACGTTCTGCCATCTTTGTTATTGATATTGTAGAGGGTGCTCTCATCAAATATACTAATAATTTTAACTCATCCATATTAATCATGTTAATAAGTTATTTCTTTTCAATATCAAATTAATACTGATAAATATAAAAACTAAAACTTTCTTTACAAATTTCTCGTTTCTTTTCAATGCATTGGTTGAAATAAACTGGTATCTGCTTGATTGAAACAATACAAACATAGTAAAAAAGACAACCGTAAACCAGCTTAGAATTTTTACACTACAAAATGTAATCGGTTATTGTTCATTCCGTTTTGGTTCGCTGCTGACCCCCTACGGATCCATAGAGGGTCAGTAAAATCCATAGGGGGTGAGGGCGGAGGCCCAATCCCCTATGGATTTTATTCACCCTCTATGGATCGGTAGGGGTCAGTAGTTAACCGTATAACGAATTTATCACACGCTGTACTTTTTCTGCTGCGTTTTGTTGAAAAAATAAACAATGAAACACAACAACATCAATAGATGATGTCACCATTAATGCGTCATGAACCCCCTATGAAATTTACTACCCCCCTAAGGTCTCATAGGGGGTCACCACATGACGTCTTTAAACCAATCACAACGTGATAATTTACCCGCGGTGCGATAATGACTAATATGGTTTGTATTAGCTTAAGACCCTTCAAACATTAATGTAATAGGTATATTAAAGACTGTTTTACAAAAAGGATGGAACTGTTTTACTTTCAATGTTGTATTCTAGTGATATCTGTCATGTATGGAATTTCGACTCTCACCGGTTAATTTCTCCTTTTACACGTGCCTTTTACACCATGTTTAACATACACAAGTTTCTAAATTGTTTTTTTAAGTGAATTAAACTTATTTTAACAATCATGAAGTGTTCTAGAATCATTTACAAGCAGTTTCAGCTTCTGTTTGATGATGGAAAACAGGTTTTCCCAAGAAACAGAACTCTTCAGAAACATATATAGCAGAATCTTCAGTTTGTTGAAGGGGGCTATTATCCAACAGAAACAGAAATTACCGGAGTTTCATAATACCTTTTCTAACAGTAACAAAAAGGTTTTTTACCTAAAATTTCATGGGGAGAAGGGGGTTTAGACTATGTACCAGTGCTAACTATACAAGCGGTTCTACGGTATTTATTTGTAAACAGCCAGTAGTCAATGGAAACAGTAGATCACAGGGATCTCCATGGATGAAAATTGAACGATGGATGAACTTTCATCATCACAAAACGTGTCTACACTGTACAGTGTAGCGTGATGAAAAGTATTTCATCCCTCCACCATGTCCACGTAAGGAATGTTGAACATGCTAGTTCAGTGCTTATTTAAATTATTTTCATTAATTGCTGTTTTTTACTATTCAAATACCAAGCCTTCAAACCCCTAATAAAAGGATTTTAATGACCATATCTAGCAAATTTATTCTATGCAACATGCATCTTTCGAGTCTGATTATAAACCGGAAACACGGATGTATCAATATGATTGTAAACTACGAAATGAATTCGGAATTACGATACAATATTTCTTCACAGTAAATATTTAACTTTTAAAGTAATTCTATTTTATCGTTACAGCAGTACTAGAGATATTTGTGATGAAATAATATTTGTTTTGTCCTATTGTGCACTTCTTAAAAAAAGGGGTGCTGATTGTGTAAGTCAAAATAAAAGCATGTGTTCGACATGTTAAACTGTTTTCTTTGATACTGGATTATTAATTTATTTATTAAATCTAAATTATCATAAGCATTTGCTAAAACTAAATTGAATAATTCGATAAATGAATCGTCTATCTTCAGATAGAAATCGCCTGTCTGTTTTTTTTTATCTACCTATACAAGCTCAGGTACAAGTGATTAGCGATCTTAATTCAGATATCCCTCAGGCATTCAAACTACATTGAATTGTAAGATTAAAAGCCTAGGGGTTAAGCAATTACATGCATTTAATTATAATTACTAAAAATGGTGTTGGGCAATAAAAAACGATTTGAACAATGGCGGAAGCCAATTTAACAATGGTACGGGTCATGAAGATGGCGCAAGACATTTGAACGATGGCGGGGCACCATCATTAAACAGGCCATGGAGATCCCTGGATCATTCAGGTAGTCTTGACCTATTCATTTGTACTAAAAAAGACAGCCAGTTGTCATCTTCACTTCACACACACACATATATGAATATCAATTATATGCTTACGAGACATGTAATGCAATGTTAAACTAAATACGGTAGGTGAAAATCAAGACTTGCATAAAAAATATCCCAATATTAGAGACAGTGATGTAGTTTTTCCTCAGAGCTTTCAGCTCTTTGATTATAAGAATCGAATGCAGGTACACGTAGCCTTCAAAGCAGACGCTGCCTATATTATTTGAAATACCTCTTTTTTTTTAGATGTATGTGTTAAAACATTTATCATGAATAGAAATTTCAGATTACTGCTAATTGGTATTTACAAAATTTATTTGGTATTATTGTTATGTGATTTTTGTAAAGTAAAATACAAGTAGTTAGATTGGTAGGAGTAAAAATAATGAATATTTTAAATGAAAAAAAAATGAAAGATAATTATTTTAAAAGATTATGCAGATTGTTATGAGTTTGATAGCCTTTTGGAATCTTTTGCCTTTCTTTTACAAGTCTTAGCGACAAATGACTTAGTATTTTGTTAAGCATGACAATATTCATAATTCATTTCGTCAAAATAATTCACAAAGATTTTTTTTTTATGTTATTAGAATATCACTTTATTGCAAAACAATTAAAAAAACTTATTTTTTTTATTTCATGGCAATACATATCGACGTACACCAACTTAAGCATGTTTAAAAACTTATTCAACACAAAACCTTTAAAAAGGGTTCAAACAGATCCATTGTGCAAACGAAATAGGAAGCCAGTGTCATTTTTTGCAAAATTTCATTACTATCATTTGAATTGTATAGAATTTAAACCTGATCCTGAATTGTACATTGAATATAAATCCAGTTATTCAACTTATTGTGTAGTCACATAAAACCTTTATCATAGTTTTAGTCTTGCTAGTGCATATGTAGATGGAATTTTTTTTTGGTTGAGACTGAGAATACAACTGTATACATGTATGTACTCCCCATTGTATTCTTTTGTTGGGGTTCAAATTGGACCATCTATAAATTGACTATGAAGACAATTTGGACCATCAATTGTATGATAAAAAATACTCTTATGATGATGAAAAAAACTGTGATTAAAGGACTTTTATATGGTTTCATGACATGTATCATATGAGTTGTATATAATATAACAATCTTCATTTGATTTTAACTAGACTTGGACCAAGATCCTCAGAAATTGGTTTTATACTAAAATTTTGCCAAAACAGTTTTAAATAACGTATAATTACAGGATATTTGCTGTCTTGATCATACATGTAGGTACTTAGGGGCAGGAGAATCTTTTTAAGCCCTCCCCTTTTCTTTCCGAAATCCGTTATTTTTATGTTTTCTATTAATTTCATTTATTTTCACATTTTTTCTGTATACTATGAACATAATTAAATTAATTATACATTGTACTATAAATAACTATTTACTATCAATTTCAAGTTTAATATCCACAGCAGTCACTAACATTACCTATCTGTACAAAGAGAGATACCTTTTCCATGACTCATTGATTGTGATACTCTGATTTGTATTCTTTTGTATAGTATTATCATGTAACTTCAATTGTACACTGCAGTATTGTTTTGTTTATTAATTTATATTTATTACATTTATAAGTTTTCCTTTTTATTTTAGGAAAGATAAGTTAAGTGCAACCCAAACAATTGAAATAAAGCAAGATAAAGTTGCCAATGAGCAAAAGAAATCCAAACTTCCAATATCTGCTGCAAGACAACGTAGAAGAGAACGAAAAGATGGTGGTAAAAGTAAAATTCAGATTAAAAACTACAAACCAGGTTATACTTGGAACAGAGGTGGGAGAGTAAAGGAACTAAGAATAAGGTAAACAGGTTATACTTGGAACAGAGGTGGGAGAGTGAAGGAACTAAGAATAAGGTAAACAGGTTATACTTGGAACAGAGGTGGGAGAGTAAAGGAACTAAGAATAAGGTAAACAGGTTATACTTGGAACAGAGGTGGGAGAGTGAAGGAACTAAGAATAAGGTATATGGTGTATATTTTGTTATTTTAAAGTACATAATGTATATTTGAGCTTCTTCTTCTACAAACATGTGCATGTATAAGAAATCTACTCCTAAGCTAAGCTGTTTCATCAAAATTATCATCTGTCCCAATGATATAGATAATTTATATTATTGCATAGCAATATAATATTTCCCACAGAAAGTAACCAAAAGTTAGCGTGCAATAAATTCTAGTATTGCAATAGTGCAATAAATCTTCAAAATTCATGACATCATCAATGACGAAATTTTAGTTTAAAATAATTTTTACTTTCAAATATTATATTGCTATACAATAAAAGGGTTATTGCATGAATATTGGGGAATATTGTCCCTCGTAGAACATATATATTTATTTATGACATCAATAAAACATACAGGTTTGTGGAAATTTTACGTCTTCCGTTGAAAATTAAGAAATGATGTTTTTTACCCTAAATGCTTCATTTAGAACAGTTATAAGAGTTGCAGTATATAAAGAATAACCATACATTGTCTCGCAAGCTCATGCAATATAAAATTCTACTCTGGACAATATTCCCCAATATTCATGCAATAACCCTATATAATACTGATACATGTAGATACAATATATTAATTTTGAAAGGAAGAAAAATTTAAATATTTTGTAGCAGGGAAGTGATTTTCAGTTTAAAATATATCTTATTTTAAATATTGGACAACATTTCAATAGTTGAACTGTTCAAAGCTGACTAAAATCCTTTTTTACAGATGTTTGGCAAGGAAATTTTCTCAGATATGGAAAAAGCAGACATTTGGAAGAGTGATGCCAAGTACAGCCAGGTTATTATCCTCGTTTTATGTATATTATAACATATATATATGATATAAGTGTATTGGATTTTATGTTTATATACAGTTTGTGGCCAAAAGATCCAGATACCTTTTTATTAAGATAGGACATTAATGGTAGTGTTTTTGAAGAGTTGCCTCAGTGACTCTTTTTACAAAATCTTTCAATCAAAAGGGATTGTAAGTTATACTGAAATGTGTAGGACTTATGAGTATTTTTACTATTAGGATTTTTGTGAAAGAGCTACACAACTGTATACTGAAATACAGTTTATTTTTCAAGCAATCAGGAATTTGATTAACTTGATTAAATTGACAGTGGCAATCTTCAAAAACATTACTGTTGTACTTATTACCATTTTTTCCTAGTTCTATTTTAGTTAAAAAGGATAAAAACATATTTTAACAAGAATGTGTCCCCACTACACAGATGCCCCATCCGCACTATCATTCTCTATGTTCAGTGGACCATGAAAATGGGGTAATAACTCTAATTTGGCATTAAAATAAGACAGACGAACGGACGTACAAACAAAAGAACAGACGGATGCACAGACCAGAAAACATAATGCCCATTAATGGGGCATAAAAACAGGGCAGATCATTATATTATATATATATATAAAATGAGACACAACACTCCAGTGTAATAGGATTTGTAACTGGTTTACTCAATTGACACAAAATGCTATTTTTTAAATGATGTTGTTGCATGGCAACAAAATCAGGGTAAGGCAACAAGTAAATATGATTTTTTTTTAGGCTACCAAAATTGGCCGAAATTGTAGCACATATCAGATCACTCTTCTGTTTGAAAATTAAGTGCTCGATTTATTTCATACGGTTTACTTGTCCCAAGGGTACACAGAAATTTCAAGGATTTGAAGAAAAAAAACACAATGAAAGAAATTTGCATTATTGTTTCTGAAATGCTGTATTCAGTAGCTTTGTATTGGTTTATTTCAGATATCATCACCAGAAACACCTAATGAAATTAGCCTTTGATGAATGGTATGATATGTGGTGGCATGTTAGAAAAGAGTGGAGACTCATGGTTAGAGCTGAGTGCCATTTCAGGTATCTTAACAATTTCGTCAACATTGGTCAATTGTTAAACTCAGTCTTGGTTCCATTGCATTGTATGTTAAACATGATTATAATGGTTTACTTTTATAAATTGTTACTTGGATGGAAAGTTGTCTCATTGGCATTCATACCACATCTTCCTATATCTATGGTTGTCTATATGTGGTGCCAGTTTGAAAAAAATACAATATGCATGATGAAAACTCTTGACATGTAAAAGCATGAAAATGTTGGGGTAGTGAAATATAAACATTTAAAAGCTCTGGGCTTGTGAGGTTTGGTAGAAAATTTCATAAAAATTGCAAGTGTCAAACACTTACCATGGCCATTTACTCTAAACATATAATAGAATAATATCCTTTAGTGTCTGCAATAATCTGTTTTCAGATACTTAGCTTGGACAAAACACTTTGAAGCATGGAAAGAATTTATAGTTTTCAAGAAGGAAGAAAAAGGGAAAGAGATAATTGCAGTTAAACATGGTAATTTTACATATGCAGTCAACTCTTGTCTCAAACTCACATGACTTGAAATTTTAGATGAGTTGAAGTTTTCTCATTGTTTTCTATAGAAACATGTATTTCAACTCCAGAATCAAGTCCTGATGAGTCAAAATTTCGGTTGACAAAAACTAAATATACTGTTTGAATGTAAACTGATGCATTCAAAGTATTATCATTATCATCGAACTAATACACGTAATGTCAAAATAAGTTTCTGGTAACTGACCACTGTATTGATTTATGAAATTCTTTTTCCAGGACTGTTTACCTGAAATTATCTTTGATGATCATGTTAAATGATCAATTATTCTCTGTTATAGTTTATGAAAAATTATTTAATATGCTTTAAATACATCTAACCGTAATCATACACTTATTACCTTGGTTATGTCTAAAATGGGATTAAGATTTGTATTGTTGGTCAACTCAAAACTTTTATTTACCATCTTTATTTTTTTCATATTTTCTTGTGCAGAAACAGATTAAAATGAAAGAAAATGACAAGAAATCTTTATTTTGTAAAATCTATTGTATACGAGAATTCACTTTGAAGAATTGGAAATAACTTTTTTGGCTGAAACCACATTAAAAACATGTAACTTTAGAGAGAAATAAATAAGAGACAAATATATAAAATGTTATTATACAATGTAATAGTAAAAGGCCATAACATTCAAATACATCAATTTTAGACCAAAATATTGATTCATCCTGATTCATTTTATCCTGACCAAGTGAAGCAAGAGTTGTGTCCCTTGATCTGTCAAACTTCAGATTTTTGAGCCGAACTACTGGTCTCTCAAAATATTTCTCTTTTATGTCAACTGAATTTTAGAACTAGTGTCCCTCGAAATATTTGCATTGTGATATTTTCTCAATAAACTTTTAAGGTGTCTTTGAAATATTTTGATTTCAAACTAAATTTTGAGACAATGCCGCATTAGTACAGAAAGTATTTATCGCGGCGAGAGTGTAAATTTTTTGAGTTAATTTGAAACAGCATCACAAATCTTAAGGTACATGCATAATAATGATTTCTTCAAATCTAATTCAATACTGTTAAATCACAGATTTAAAATAAATTGCACAACTATATTTTCTTTTTCGTTGACTATAGATACTAATCAAACTCTTAAGAATGCACTAAACTTATGGAAGGGATCTACATTGTCACAGAAACTGAAAAATAAGAAGAACATTGAAGCTACTCAGTTTTATGAAAATAGTCTTGTAAAGTAAGTACATTGTAGTATTTTTGTAAGAAAAACACTTACTTCTAGTGTGTTTATCTCTTTATTTAATGATAGAATTCTGTAACTATCCAGCAGCACCTACATGCTGAGCTGAAGTTTTAACATACTAGTTTTACAAAGAAGCAGTATGCAGGACGACAAGATACTCTACCATATCACATTATTCAGACTATTCTCAATTTTATCTGAATACGGCCAGTCTATGGTCTTACTCATATGTGGCCCATGCTTAGCTAAGAAACAGAAAATACCAATTTTTGATTCCTTGATTAGACCCAGCTGTGGAGTGCTACACTCCAGGAGGGCAAGCTACAATGAGATTACAGAGGCATTTTTGTCTCTTTAAAAATGAACATTTGTCTACATTTAATTCATTTTCAGATTCCTTTTAATATAAAGATATGGTGACGTAGGGAGGATTACATTCTTACCTTTTTGTAACCCTTGACCATCCTTCTTTCTGTCTTTTCCTCTGTCTGTTTCTTTTTTTCCGATCTTGACAGGGGGGATTTGTGTCTCAAACACATCCTTTTTTTTTATTGAAAATAATATTCACTCATATTGCAATAGATTGAAATATATAATGAAAAATGTAATATAAAATTGAAGAAAAAAATTATGGAGAGAAAGGATGGGTTTTAAAGTTTGTATTTTTATGTGTTTTTACTGATTTTTTTAAACCCTGTCAATATTAAGATAGAAAAGGATACATGTCAATGAGACAGCAGTCTAACAATACAAAAAAAAAAGTTTACATATAGAGTACAACATATAATTTCAACAGTATTTGTTAGATTTGATTTTTAAAGGAAACTTAATTTAATAAAATCAAACTTGTAAATATAAATGGAATTAATGATCATAACGAAGTATTGAAAGTACAATATTTCATTCATGAATATTTCCGTTCATTGTTTGTGATAGGTTTTTGATATGAAACAATTGTAAAAAAAATATTAAACCAATCATCTAAATCAAGAACATTAGAAATCTACAGTATTTTCTAAATGCATATTGTTCAAGTTCAAATCAAGTTAAAATTTTGTGTCATGTTAATATATTTATTGATTTTTTTTTAAATATTTCAGAAAAAAATGGCATGCTTGGAAAGAAAGATTTGATATGAAACAACACAGAAAGAATATTGATGTTATAGCTCTTCAGTTTTGGGCTTATCGTCTTCAAGTACAGGTAAAGACAATGATTGGACGTGTCATTTGAATTAGTGTAGAAATTCAATGATTTAAAATTTCAAAACAATTTAAATTTTATTATTCCTCTTGAAAGTTCACTTGTAACTTTATATCTTTGGGAAATCACTACAATATGTAAGAATGATGATTTTAGAATGGAATCAGTAAAATCAGATATACTTGTTTTGCACCATATTTTTGTGAAGAACATAAAACATTTTTGAGGATCCCTTCTTTTTTTCAAACTCTGTGTCATGAATCAGATTATATCTATCACCTTATCAAATGTTATAGTTCATGTGTAAAATACTTTGTTACTAATTTATTCAGCACTGGTTGATTTGGTGTGATGCTTACAAGAAAAGACAAGTTTTACACAACAAAGCCAAGTTGGCTGTAAGACATAACAAATTTTATACCATGCAAAGAGCACTGACGGCATGGATGGCATTCTGGACCATGAAGAAAGAAAAGCAAAAAGAAAAAGGTGGGCAATACAAAATATAATAAAAAAAGAAGGGGTAGTGGTTTATGATGCACAATAACATTAATTGATAATCATTAATTTTTTTCATGATAAAAACAAAAGATGTGATAGGAAATGGTTAAGTTGGACCCCTTTTCCAAACTGTTGAAATTATTCACACTAGACTCATAGATTCAAGGAACTTGTGTTGACGGATTCATTGGATTTATATTTTCAATTCATGAAATTTCTTAATGTTTTTCTAAGCATTCAAGAAGTGTTAATGGAATGCAACAGTTTAAAATTTAAATGATTTAGACGCAAAATGGTAAATTTCTGAGGCGTTGATAAGGTTTATTTAGATTTTGAAGTCGAAATTAAAACTGAAAATTAAAAAAAAAGTATAAGTAATTACCCTATGGTTATTGGGAAGGCACTGGGTTTTATCATACTATGCCAAAGTGTCAGTTTTATTATATAGGAAAGAGATTATGAAACAAAAAATTGCAAATGGTGAGTAAGAAAACTTATCTCAATTAAATGACCAACTTTATTTCTGTGAACAAAATTTATTTGGCCTAAATCCCAATCTGCTGTATAGGACAAATAGCTTTCAGTTTAGGACATGACAGGCAAAAATGACTATTTCATGGTCCAGTAATAAGGGAGCTTGCTATGCTATGATAAGGACACATGGTCTGATGGAAAAAAATGGAAATACTATCAAGAAGAGGAACTGATGAAAGATATAGTTAAGATTATGAATTATTACTTAATAGAATGAAATAATATTATATTGCCTTCGAAATTTCATCTCAGCTAATTTTGGAATTAAATTTCCTGAATTCTTTGCTGTTATAAGGCATTGTGTGGGAACTGTATGACCTGCAAAACTTTGGTTGACAGAACTATATGTTTAAAGTGAGACATTATCATAAAAGAGAGATAATGCGTGTGTTAAAAAATTATAAACCAAAATTATATGCTCTAATTTTGATATTATTATTAGTTGGAAATAAACGTAAGTGTTTTTATTTTTTTGACATCTAGATTTCCCATGTTTTCATGGTTTCATTGTTACAATATCTTTGCAGTTGTTTGTTTGCATGGTTTTATATCTTTACATGAGTCTTCTACTTAAAATGCTTTTTTGAAAGGTATCCATTTTATAGATAAGAATTATTAACATGGAAATCAGTAATTATATGACAATTCATAGTTCATTGCGCTGATAAGTTGATTGCCAGTTGAGTCTTTAAAGAATTTCTAGCAAATGATATAAATTATAAGACAATCATAATCATCTGACTTTTCTTTCAGATTTTGTCTGTTTTTCTGTTGGTTACACATTTCTTTTTTCATGTTGACATGATTTGTAATGATTGTTTAAAGAATGTTGGATATACAAATAGAAGTTGTAGAACAAATTATGTTTTTTTAGGAATTTTGAGAATTATACAGTGTAAGTGCTGCTGTAAATAGGTGCTTTGATCTTGGGCCATAAAAAAGATTATGTTTGTTTGGCCTAACCCTACCTATACAAAAAGTAGCTGCCTACTCAAATTCTTTATTCTGATGTGAAAACGTTTTTTTTTAATCAGATAGTCATGCAGTCTAAAAAACATTCGACACTTTGATTTCTCTTTGTTGAGAAAAAAAAAAAGAAATTGCCTACCTACCTACATACCCACTGTTTCAACCTTTGGGTAGGGTTTGGACAAACCAAACTATTTTTGAGTGTGGCCTTAAAAACTCAAAACAAAAAAAATGCATTGTTCACCCCTTTCAACCACCATGTACTATAGGACATGTTTTCTCATGCAGAATATGCCCAGTCGCTGTACCATAGAAGTGTCCTTGTTAAGTGTATGAGAGTGTGGGTGAACCATTATAATAGGAGGATGGTAATACAGAACCACCAAACCCACATAGAAGAACTGGCAGATAGGTTTACAAAGAGGAGATACCTAGAAAGATGGTTACAATGTATCCTTATTTAATTTATTTATATACATGTATCAGTTTGTTTTTAAAAACCTGATTTTTTAAGTTCTTTGAATAAATCAGATGATGTTAAGTTACTGTTGAGAATATTTTTTTTTGAAATATCAAATGAGCCTTAAAGTATATTTGTAATTGTGATCTTTCTTGAGAACATTTTTATTAAAATATTTTTAATTAATAATATTATTAATTCGTATATTTTAACAAATTTGATTCGTTTAGGGATAGTCACATGTTAAACTATATTTTCGAAGGTAGAGAGAAAACGGCAGATAGCAAAAAGCATATTGACCTGCAAAAAGTATATTGCACGGTTATTTTTAGAAAATTCTAAAAAACAATATACTTTGTGACGTCATGTAATGAATTTCAGGATATTGTTTAACGTTTTGAAACACATGATATATCTGTGATCGATTATTTGACGAAAAAATCTTCAAATACATAAGATGTCCAAAAAAAAAGAAGTAAATGAAATAACAACTAATATGTTGTTATTGTCAAGGAGACAATGTAATATCTATAAAATTCCAACAAACCTAAATGACAATCAGAAATTAATAATATAACAAATATAGCCTTTGTATAAGGTCAATACAGGATATATCGACCCAAAGAAGTATATCGACCTCTGACTTCGTCCTCAGTCAATATACTTCTTTCAGGTCAATATATTCTTGTATCGACCTCATACAAAGGCTATATTTGTATAATATCTCTAATAAAAATTGTGTTTAATTTGTTCATTTCATACACATATGACATAAGAATTTTTTTTACAGGACCTCCTTATTTTAAGACATACCCAATACCAGATATTTTTCATGACCTTGGTCTTTACAATACTTTCTCAGGTCAGAGTAAAGCTCCCTTACAACTCTAAAGATGAGATAGAGTTCTTTATTAAGTGTATACAAAAAACAAATTGTTATGATTCCTTAATAATTGTTAAAGATGTGGAATTACAGCATGAGAAGGAAGAAAAGGATGAGCTAGCTGTAACACATTATGTGAGAAAATTAAAGGTGAGATTGGAGTTTACTTCTTGTTAAGTTTGTTAAAATTTCTCCTTCTTTCTGTTTTTGTTATTTGACTTCAAAAGGCAACCAGGGGACTTAGTGGCGAAGTGGTCTAAGTAGTCAAATTATTGTATCACTAGCCTGTCAACACTGAGGTTGTGAGTTCAAATCCCGCATGTGGTAGATGCATGCAATTCCAATCTAAATTGAGTAGCATTGTCAGTTTTTCTACCAAAGGTACCATTTCTCTCCTGGAATTCCTACTTTCTTCAAAAATAAAAACTGACTGCTAAGAAATAGCAATAATGCAGAAAGTGGTGTTAAATGCCAATCATTCAAATCAAATTGGTAAACAGACTTTGAGCTGTACTGAAGGACTTTTTGTGAACATATAAGGATAATAATTGGAGATATAAGAATTGTTGCGTACATTTATTATTACTATTGTTGATCAATGAACAAAAATTTTATATTGATATTTACAATATTTCAGGAATGCTTTGTTCAAATGATGCTATCAAAATTTTAAATTGGGTTTAAATTTTGTAAAACTTATTCATCTTTAATTTTTGCAATATTAAAATCATTGCAAAAATATCAGACCTTTGCATTGGATTATACATACTTACTAAATATTCAACAAACTTGAGCATTTTTTTTATGTTTTTGTAGGTTATTGGGCTTTCAGCATTTAGATTGAATCTTGTTCAGAAAAGAATGAAAGAAATGCGGATGGAAATGGCCGCCAATTTTTATATTACCATGGTAACACAAATGTTTTGTTATATTTTGAATAGATTAAATTGTTTATACTGTCAGACTTCAGATGAAGTTATAATTTAATAAATATTGAAAGAACATTGAATTACTGGACATAACAAAAAAGAGAAGATGTGGGTATGATTGCCAATGAGATAACTTTCCACAAAAGACAAAATGACACAGAAATTAACTAATTACTATTAACCTTAATCTAGTGAACTAAACAAAAACATATAGATCATAATTATTCACTTATACAACAATTAGAGACCTGTGTTCAGAATCCAGCATTAGAATATGTGAAGGAAAATCTTTAACTTATTACTACAAATGGTTCTGACGTTCCACAAAGTTTGAGTCAACCATGATCAAAAGGATGGACCAAATCAAAATTTCAAGTTACATGCTGGTAATTAACATACACTAAACTTAGAACATGTAGAACATCCAAGAGTTAAGATTCCATAACACAACATCAATTCTTAATGGCCCTACTGGTGCCTCATGCAAAGTAATATGTTAACCATAGTTGATTTATAGAACTTTTTATTTTTATAGTTGACTAAGAGACACTGGAATCGTTGGATGGCAAGATGTGAACACAATGAAGAACTAGCTATTCATAGTTTAACTGTCAAAGCTACAATACATTACAGGTACACAGAGGCTGTTATTTGTTATTTAAAACTCACTTTCATAGACATTGGATCTCTTACTTGAGAGCATATGAGTAATTATTCAAAATAAACAATTTATATTTTTATGGCTCAATTCGTGAATAGTTCTTTGGTTTAAATCTTTTTTGGGGGGAATTTGTTAAAATCTAGGGCTCATTTTTGCAAAAGTTTCTTTTGTTTATGATTAATTTAAAGTAAATAATTACAAATGATTGCAAGCCATACCACATTTCATAAGCAGATACTACTTCCTTCAAGTTAGTTTGAAATTCTGTACAATTCTATAAATGTAGTATTGATTTCAATCAAGTCATGTTAGTCAGAACACTTTTTGAATACAAGGTAAATGACAACTTTTTCAAAGTTTGCAGACTTGAAAATTTTAGAATTGTTTCCCTTGATACAGTAAATTTATTGTTTTTATTATTAAAAAAAAAATGTTTAAAAGGGAAGAATTCAAGATATTTTTCAAAAAGTTTGAATGATGCCATTGGTCTTAGAGAAAGATTTTACCAATTTGTTTATTATCCTGTTACTGTCTTAAAATATAAGACCTTTGCATTTTGGTTATAATTATATATTTGTAATTATTTTTAATAGAATGGTTGTTTGTAAAAAAATGATAGATGCATGGCTGGACTATGTGGAATGGAGAAAACACAGACAGGTATTTCATTATTTAGAATAACAGTAGTCAATACATGAAAATAACATATTTCTTTAAAGGAGGAGATAATTGCATCTGTGAAATAGTCAAATAATAATTAGCTAAAACAAATTTCTGATAAAAAAAGGGAAATTTTGTTTGACACCTTACACACTTTATAGTTAAATACAAGTGAAAGAATTATTTGCTCAATAATATGTACTAGCATTTTTTTTTAAAGACAGTTGTTAAAAATGAAGTAAATTGCTTGTTCTTACATTCTTGTAGTATCTGTTTTTTATTTACAACTTTGAGAATCACACTATTTTCTCAAAATGATAGCACCACATTGGTTGATATTCAATACAAAATCTGTTTAGATTGCACCTTAAACACCATTACGTTAGAAAAACCATTTGAAGAACTCTGACTAATTATATGTAGCAGGATTTCCAGATTGACTTTGTATTTCAGGCTCAGTATGATAAGGCTGATGCCTACTACTATGTGAGAGCTATGCCTGTTTTATAAGTCTCTCAGCCTGGATATAGCAGAATTTCTAGATTTGACTCTGTATTTATATTTCAGGCTCAGTATGATAGGGCTGATGCCTACTACTATGTGAGAGCTATGCCTGTTTTATACGTCTCTCAACCTGGATGAAGCAGGATTTCCAGATTTGACTCTTTATTTATATTTCAGGCTCAGTATGATAAGGCTGACGCCTACTACTATGTGAGAGCTATGCCTGTTTTATTCATCTCTCAGTCTAGATGTAACAGAATTTCCAGATTTGACTCTGTATTTATATTTCAGGCTCAGTATGATAAGGCTGATGCCTACTACTATGTGAGAGCTATGCCTGTTTTATTCGTCTCTCAGTCTAGATGTAACAGAATTTCCAGATTTGACTCTGTATTTATATTTCAGGCTCAGTATGATAAGGCTAATGCCTACTACTATGTGAGAGCTAACCCTGTTTTATACGTCTCTCAACCTGGATGTAACAGTATTTCCAGATTTGACTCTTTATTTATATTTCAGGCTCAGTATGATAAGGCTGATGCCTACTACTATGTGAGAGCTATGCCTGTTTTATTCGTCTCTCAGTCTAGATGTAACAGAATTTCCAGATTTGACTCTGTATTTATATTTCAGGCTCAGTATGATAAGGCTGATGCCTACTACTATGTGAGAGCTATGCCTGTTTTATTCGTCTCTCAGTCTAGATGTAACAGAATTTCCAGATTTGACTCTGTATTTATATTTCAGGCTCAGTATGATAAGGCTGATGCCTACTACTATGTGAGAGCTATGCCTGTTTTATTCGTCTCTCAGTCTAGATGTAACAGAATTTCCAGATTTGACTCTGTATTTATATTTCAGGCTCAGTATGATAAGGCTGATGCCTACTACTATGTGAGAGCTATGCCTGTTTTCCTTCATCACATTAAAGCTCATGTTGAGTTACAGAAAAGGAACAGACAATATGGTGAAGTGGCAGTACAGTTCAGAAGGTATCTTCAAAAATATCAGCACATTAACTTGAAAATGCTTTGGTGAAATCATTTCAAATTTGAATATGTTGTTGTTTGCAACTAAATGAAGGTAATGTTTAATTCACATGATTTTAGTCTTTAACCTTTTTAAGTTGTAGAAATTAATAAAGTAGCGAAAAGTGATACTTAAAGTATAGTCACATACAATAACTTATACATGCTTTGACGAAGCATGACAAGTTTAGATATGTTAATGTTGTTTCTTGTGACTAAATGAAGGTCATGCTTATAGTTTTGAATGTCATTGAACAGAAGACAATTTCTATTTGAAAATTTATGTAAAATGTTCATCTTAATTAAAAGTCAGTAATGCATTCATTTTCTTGTATGTCGAAATATAACTTTTGTCCTCATCATATTTTATACATATCTTTATAACATTTTTCATATTTCCTGTGTAGACAAAAGACAGTGCAATCATTGAAACTATTTGTATTTCAGAGAAAATCTCTCTGCCAGATTCTTCTATATGTGGTTCAATAACTTTGAACAGAGTCGAGAAGACAGAATGAATGAAAGAATGGTAAGATTAACTGATGAGATTGAAAAAATGAGTGGCACATTCGTGTCAACAGTTATCATAAATATATTCAAGCTTATTAGTAACATAGATAATAAACATAATTCTGTTTCACATAATCCTAAAAAAAGTATTTATGAAAGGGACTGTTAAACTATCTTAAAACAGCTGACTTCAAGAGTGATCTCCCTGAAGTCAAATGACTTGTCTGAGAACCCATGACAACTTACCCCATTGCCAACTTGCCCAAAACCAACTTGTTTGAACTTTTAAGCAACTTTCCCTGCTTACTCATCAGGAATTTTACTCTTTTTGTATAGTTTGTGAGGCTAGATCTTGTAGGGAGGGTTCCCTTTTATTCGGTGGATAGTTGTCACTGTCTCATCTTGATGTATGTTGTCTTTTATGATATTTTGTAAAGCTTATTGTACAGTGTTAAAAAGTTACCAATCTCTAAACAACATCCTGTGACCCTTTTTTTGTTTAGTTTGTGTGGTTGTGGTTGTATGTTGCTGTCTGACTGACTGACATAAACCTTACATTCCCCATAACTTATATTGGATATGATTGTGCAGACTTCAACAATGAGAAAAACCCATTCCATATATATGGTAAGCTTTAAAAGGCTGATATGACCAAATGTAATAATATTGAAATGATTAGTGATAAAACAATAAAAGAAAAACAAATATGACCAACAGAAACCAATTATAACCAAACAACCTTGGCAGTCGTGGCAAAAAGCTAGTAAACATTTGAATATTTTTAAGAATTGAATGCTTATTTTTGTAATGTTTCCAGTATTGAATTATATTGAAATTCTACAGATTTGTCTTAATGACTAGAATTATTTATTACAGGCAATCTTACATTATGATAGCTGCATCTTTAAAAGACATTTTTGTAACTGGAAGAATAGATATCAGCAAGCTTTGGAAGAAAGCAAGAAAGAGGTATGTTATCTTTTTGATTGTACAAAAAATGGGTATTGCTATAAAGTTATTTTATTTCCAAAATACCAAATGTCTCATACATGAAGAAAAATTGTGTGTCCTTCTATATCAGTGGAAACAGAATAAGTCTTCCATTGATATCTTTTAGGAAGTTTATTCAGAATTCGAATGTTGGCATATATCTTTTCTTAAAGAAAAATATTCTGAACAAAATTGACTGGAGAAAGTGTACTATTTGATGTATTGTTTGAAGGACTGTTGTCGTCAGATGAAACAATGAGCAAACTTTTATATAAATTATCTACCTTAAGAATAACAATATAACCAGATTTATTCTTTGGACTTACACCAAACTTTAAACGCTTATCAAAATCAATTTTCATTAGCTTTTTTATCTCGCATGTGGGAAAAATTATTAAAATAAAATGCAATGGAAACTACAAGGCGAGGGAGACAACCCATTTAATTATATAAAATTTACTAGACTTTGATTGATTTTGAAATGCACAGATCAATATAGACATATACATATGGCCACAGGTAATCATGGTTATGGTTGTGAGTATTTAGTTTTGTATCTGATTTTACAATTTTTAGGAACAAGCCATCAAACACTTCAACAAAGTTTTATGCAAGAAACATCTGAAGGCTCTAAAACAGTATATAGATGACTTGAATCTTGGGTAGGTGAAAAATATCCATAATACATTTTGTTAGCTTTGTTTATATAACTTTATACAGGTTTCCTTATAAAATAGACTTATGATTTATGGTTGATATTTGTCGTATTCACTGCTTATTGTTATTCATATACCACATCTCCTTATTGTATATTAATTGTTTATATTTATATCTACTAATTTTTTTTATAAATATTTGTGTGGACTTCTTATTGCAAATTTTGAACAATGACAAGAATTAATCAAATAGGATTTCAGGAAAGGTGGCATTCAAATGATCCACTATTCTAAATGTGAGTTTTACTTTTTGCAAAATCTCTCCTGTCACAATTCTTTTAGAATAATAACACATCATATATATTTCTTACTTTTTAATATTCCTTCAAACTGATATAATTTTTTTTCTTTTTTCCAGTGAAATCAATGATGCTAAGGCAACCAAACACAACTATCTACATCACATTTCTGTTTTGTTTAAGACTTGGAAACAGGTAAAGACAGATGTTGATAATATTAAATAATTAACCTTTTCAGAATGAAATGAAGAGTAGAAAGATATCATTTGAATCTTGTGTAATTTTTTAAAGATTTGCAATTGTTTTTTTTTTTATTCAACTAAGCTTTTGGCTATATCTATCTAATAAAATTAGGAGGTTACAGTTTAACATAGTGCAGTGGTATGCAGAATCTGTAACATAATTAATTTGCTGAAATTTGACCATAAATGAGATTTCTGAATATTGAAAAATTCTTACTTCTTACATATGGCAAATCTCTTGTCCAATTTGTAATGATTTTTAATTTACCCAAATGTATTAATCATCTTTTTACTGCAGTATGTCTTGTATAAACGACAACAAAGAGTAAAGAAGTCTAAAGCAGACATGTTTTATAAAAGACATGTGTACCAAAAAGTCATGAAGAGATTGAAAAACAACCTGATTCAGGGGAGACAATTTAAACAAATTGCTGAAGAACAGTCCAGCAAAAAATGTCAACAACTTTTAAGGTAGGCAGCCAGTATTTTGTTTTTCTATTCATATCAGTGTGACCTTGCTTCTTATTGCAAGTCAAAGGGTCTCTTCAAATCATTTGTCTTCAATATCTACCATGGATTCATTTATTCTTCTGGGAACCAGTTTTCTTGGATTTAGCAACTTTGCCTTTTCTTGGATCTTTGAATTCATACTTTTCCAAAAGTCTGAGTGCATTTCTTTAAAAATTATTATTTATTGAACATTTTAATTAAGGAATAACAGTTGTAATGATAATTTTCAAAATAGTAAATCTTGTTTAAAAATCCGTGTAAAATATTGCAGTCATATTTTGTATGACATGTTTTGAAATAATGTTTTTGTAAATTAATTAGATAAAATTTATTTGCCACTACTTCGTAATAACTAATTTCATTGTGATAAATCAAAAAAAAAATTGTAAATTATTCAGATGGACTTTATATAGATGGAGAGATAATTGTGAAGAACAGCAAGAAGACAGACAGACAGAAAACATGGCTTTTTGTCATTATCACAGATATCTGCTGACTAAGGTATGGAAAGATTTAAATCTACATAATGTCATGAAATTATTGTTTAACGAAATACGAATACGAAGTATCTAAGCTAAATTTAAAAATGACAATTCAAGTCAATGCTGGATGAACTCCTTCTATAAAACAAACCACAGTCAAGTCAGATTTTTAATTGGGTTTCTACAGGGAAAGTGAAAAAAAATACAGACAAATGACATTTTTTTTTGTATTAAATCTCAATTACACATACTTTGATTTCAGTCACCCATTAAAAACATATCATCATATTGTTGTTCAACCATATTAAACCATTAGATTATTTATTTGCAAAACATTATGGCAATATGTTCAATGGTACAAATTATAAGTGGGAAAATTAATATGAACAAATTTACCAGTATTAGATAGATATTCAGTGAGAGTTGATAATTACAGGTCACAACAGCTTGGCACAGATATGCAGTGATACATGCATATAAAAAATCTGAAATGAGGCAATGGGTAGAAAATACACAGAAAACCCTCAATCATAGTAAGTATAAATGAATAAAAAAAAAACCTTAAAAAAAAAATCATTAAAGAAATAAAAAAAACTTCATGGATGAACATTTCTATTTAAGTTGAATACAATTGTGAACTGGACTTTTTAGTTGGGTTTTCCAAAAACAAACTACTGTATATTCAGAAATTATTTCATGCATTTATTATTGTGATTTTGTCATTTAAGACTAAAACTCAATTTTAATTTTTCTGATATTGAGAAAAATACTGTTTAATTGATATAAAAAAAAAATTAAAATGTGAGTGTAAACTTTAAATTATTGCGATTATAACCCTACCACATTTTTGTCAATAGTAAAAACAATCCATAATTTCTGAATTTACAGTAAATGATCTTTAATTTTTAAAAGGGAAATAATACAGATTTTTTTAATTAAATTTCAAGGATTTATCTTTTAAGTTGAAATCCCTTAGGAAGAATAATTTGAACTATCACATATGGCAACTTTGCAGTATATTTTGTAATTAGTATTTGATAATCAATTAAAAGAGAGGCGAAGGATACTAGAGGAACATTCAAACTTGAAAGTCGAAAATAAACTGACAACAACATGGCTAAAATAGAAAAAAGACCAATGATCAATATTAGGACACAAAACTAAAGACTAAGCAACATGAACCCCACAAAAACTGGTGTTATTTCAGATGCTCTGGAATGGTAAGCATATCCTGCTCCACATGTGGCACCTTCTGTGTTGCTCATGTTAGTAAAAACCCGGTGATAAGTCTAATGGATAGAGGGGAGTGTTCAGAAGGAATTTTTTTATTTTAGATCTTGGTTGTAAGTCATTTTTATGTAAGCAAAATTACACTAAGAAAGTGTGTGGGTTGTGGGGGATTCTTTAAAGCCGCCTTCATTCATGAAAATGGAGGAGTCCTAAAGGCCTAAATATATCTTGATTATCATATGTTACATTATAGATAAGCTACAGAGATATTTCAGCTTTTGGAGGACAACGAGAGATGAATCTATTCTGAAGAAACTGAAAACTGAACAGGCTGCACAACATTACAACAGGGTGCTATTACAAAACTTGATTTCCCAATGGAAAGAATTCGTTCAGGATTCTATCAAGAAAAAGGTATTGTCATTAACATAGATAGAAATAGTATTTTGTAAACTACATGTTTAAACCGGCCACATTATTTATGTATGTGCCTGTCCCAAGTCAGGAGCCTATAATTCAGTGGTTGTCGTTTGTTAATGTGTTACATATTTGTTTTTCGTTCATTTTTTTACATAAATAATGCTGTTAGTTTTCTCGTTTGAATTGTTTTACATTGTCTTATTGGGGCCTTTTATAGCTGACTATGCGGTATGGGCTCATTGTTGAAGGCCGTACCGTGACCTATAGTTGTTAATGTTTGTGTCATTTTGGTCTTTTTGGATAGCTGTCTCATTGGTAATCATACCACATTTTCTTTTTTATACATATTGTTTTCAAGAAATGTATTAATTATATATAAGTTAAGCATTTCTTTTACACATATAGTTAACTCTTGTTGTTTCAAAATTTCCCTGTGGTTGGACATTTGTTCCATATAATTTTATGCATTTCTACTCCTGGAGAGTCGACATTTGATGTGTAAATTTTGGTTTTCTATATTTAAATGAATGGGTCGAAGGTTAAGAGAATTATTTAAATTGTATTATTTATGTCGAACCATTCACTGAACTAGTACAAATTTTGTTTAAGGGCCAACTGCAGCCCAACTCTAGATACTGGATTTTCTTACTGTGTTTTAAGACCCATTGGTGGCCTTGAGCTTTTGTATGCTCTTTGGTCAGATTGTTGTCTCTTTGACACATTACCCATTTCCATTCTCAATTTTATACATTCTTATTATATTTGTAGCTTTTGATAAAACAGTCAGTCTGGTTTAATGAAGTTAGATTGAAAACTTGGTCCATAGCCACATGGAAGCAAGAACATGCCAAAACACAAGAAACTGCTCAGAAATCTGCATTAGCTATGTGGCACTGGAGTCTAAATTTACAGAAACAGGTACTGAAAGAATTTAGAGTTATGGGTCTTAAAATCCACATTGAGTCAAGTTTTGTGGGAAAAATTTGGTTGATTATATAGGGAATCATTGAAGCATGACTGGAGCGGCCCCCCCCTAAGTTCTGTCAGTGGCCCCCCCTTAGGAAAAGTTTTAAATCGGAGATTTTTCTTGCTTTTGAACATTTTTCGTCACAACAACAGTTTTCTTTTCTAAACTATGTTTACAAGGAGAGGAGACGTCAAAAGCTTTCTTCAAACACGTGCGTCGCAAAGTGGTAAATAAATTCTGTATGTGACATTTAGCGGAAGCCATTTAACCATATCATTTTGTCAAACAAATTCAATCAACACTTTTATTAATTAGTCCTTTGTTGTCGATAGCTATAAAATGCAATCAGCTGATTATTTATTTCCTGTCCAAATCTTAATGAGGTCAAGGTGAATTCCAAGTATTGTCTGATCGGGTAAAGTCTAAGAAACTCAAAAAAGTAAATAAACAAGATGGAGGAAAATAAATCTTTCTATATATTTCTTTCGCAAATGACGAATTTTTATCGCCACAATTATTATTTTTTCACAAATTGCGAAAATGGCGACCGCCAGCGGAAACCCTGACTAATATAGTACAAAGGTGTAGATTAAAAATTACACCACTCCAGGCCCTTTTGTTTTCCACGTAATTAATATTGCCAATAATTAAGAAGTTCCGGGTCGAGTCCGATACCGATACCAATAGTATATTCATCTGTTACCTATTACCTTATCTGTACGTTCCGCATTTGACAGGTGCACCACCAAACAGTGTATTCAGGATATGCTATATACACGGGTCATAATCACAGGGTTTACACTACTAAATTGTCAAATTGTTACCTATTGTAGTATTTTGATCAGTAAGACTTTATAAGATACCAATACGAATACTAACAATAAGGCGTATAAGTACAGTTTTCAATTTGTTAGCGGGCATGACGTAAAACAGCGAATCAAAGAATTCAACTTTATTTATAACTAATATAGGACAATGCTGTTGATTAAAAAAATACTCCATCCCAGGACCTTTTGTTTTCCAAATAATTAATATTACCAATAATTGATAAGTTCCAGTTAGACGGGTTCAAACAGAAAGATTTGAAAGCAGAGAAAACTGTGATAACTATCTTATAATCGGCATGACTTTATCAGATGACAATACTAATAACAAAATAAGTCTTGCGCATAGTTATATACTTTAATTCAGTCACGGAACTGCCAAATCACGGGTGTGTTCTAGTATATACTAAAGAAACAATTACTGAGATCTGCCTTAGATTTTAACATGGGATAAATTACATTTTGTCATAAAAAAAACTTCTAAATATCTTTTAGATCTTATATACATGTATGCTTGTATAAAAATATTTTTCTTAACATCTGTTTGATTCTTTGTAATTTCATTGCTGTTCTCAAAACACAAAACAAAAATTCTACTCATTTGAGATGAAATCTACAAAGAAACATAAAAATAGAATTGTAGAACATGGGTTAATTTTTAATCAATGAATTTCAATTCTATCAAATTTAATATCTATGAATAAAAATAACATTTTATGTTAACTAGCTAATCAACTTTAATTGCAAATTCATATAAAGAAGACAAGTTTTATGTTGAATTGCTACTTATAGGAAGCTACCAGTTTATACCAGCTCAGAATATATTTAGGTTGACGGTTGAGCAAATCTAATTTACACAGGTTTGCGATTTAGTCAAGTGTCCAAGTTATATATACTATCTTTAAATATCTTTTTTTTCCCTAATAGGCACTTATTGCATGGTATATGTACGCACAAGAAAGAAAAAGGAAGAAAAATCGTATAAATGAAGCTTTAGAGAGGAGAAGGAACAGACTTGTGAGAAATGGTATTACGCAATGGCTTAGTGTGGCCAATGATTTGTCTGGTCTTAGGGCAAAGTTTGCTGCTCAACAGCATGCCACTGTAAGATTATTTACTTATCAATAGAAGTGATAATGGTAAAATATTTTACTGATGTAAATACAAACTTGAATTAAATTTATGTTATTTTACTTGTTTAGAACAATTCAGTAAAATGCATTATCTAGCACAACAAATATAAATCAAGTGAATTATACCTCTTTAAATTGTATTCCTAATGGTTACAAATACAAAATTTTACACTAAATCATTCTTATTTTTAGAATGCTTTTAGTCTGCACCAGTTGGTACAGAAGTGTGCCCTACATTGGAGACATTGGACTGCAAGGCGTAAATCTCAAAGACTTCCAGCATCTAATTTTGTTACATTCCATCAAGTCAAACCAAAAGTTGATTTCATGTTGAGGCCTGAACCGTCAGTGCCTGAGGTTCTAAAACAGCCAGCAAAGCAAGTACTCCCTGCTCCAGTTTTGTTAGCTCCACCTGTTGTATCTCAAGGGGCACACCAAGAAAGGCTTGTCCCTATGGTATCAGAATCACCAGTGAGATCTAGAGGACTGGTCCCTGAGGGGTTGCCTGGTAAACATGTGGAATTCAAAGTAGACAGGTAACTTTAAGATTCTTTTGATGATTTATTTTTGGATAAGAGATTTAGAAAAGATAGGCAGATAAAATTAGACTTAAAATATAGAAATATTAGTTGGAATTTGTTGCTTTTGTGTGATTTCTTAAGGTTTCATTGTTGAGCTTTAAAATTGTGCAAGTTGGTATTAAGTGAAAAAGGAAGATATTGATTAGCATACATACATACATCCCAGAATTCGTTTCCATTCTCTAACTTAAGTTTGCATCAATCGAATGTTATGAAACTTATACACATTGCTTATTGCCACATAACATAGATCAAGTTTTAATTGATAGTGTCATCTTTACAATTATAGAGTTATGTCCTATTATTAATGGAAACATTGATGATTCTGTTCCATTACTTAAGTTTGCTTCAACCAAATAATATGAAACTTACTTATAAAAACACAATGCTTAATACCTCAAAATTCAGATCAAGTTTGACATTCTCTGTTTATTCATCCCCTACCATATGTTTATAGAACATTTTAAAAATTAGAAATGTTGTTATTATAAAGTATAAAAGATATGCTCTCCAGACATGCAGATTAATTAATATGACAAATATCTTAGTTTCTGGTCTTTTAGTCTTTCAATTCCTGATTTACTGAGGAACTACAATGACAAATATGTGCCCCATGAAATCTTTTCTCTCTCCATAAATTGGAACTTTAGAAAAAGTCTGAAACTATTGAAAAAAGAGGAAATGAATCTAAATTGCTATAGTATTCATAAAATAGTACCAACTGATTTAATAACGGGACAATTTTTTTTTTATATTTAATACATTTTATAGAAATCTTCCATCCAGAAGAAAGCCAAGACATCCATCCTTTTTAGCAGAGTCATTAAAGAGAGCTGGACTATTTTCTGTTGACCAACAAAACTCAGAGTATGTATGACTTGAACCTAAATAGAGATGATTTTTTATATTCATAATAGCAACAGATATTTTATTTATTTAAGGAATGACTGTAATATTTTTTCTGTCTATGAAGAAATAATATAAAAAATTTGGTGCACACTGAATAACGGTGTAGCGGGTTATTTAACAGTGTGCACCACATTTTTTATGTTATTTTAAATAGACAGAAAAAAATATTACAGTCATTTCATATAATTTAATAGTAAATTCCATTTTAAACCGTAGAAAACCATGAAAAACGTTGATGACGTCACGGTCACATGACTAAATTATGTCTATGGGCTCATAACAAAATAACGTCAGCCAATCAGAAGATGCGTTTCATTTAAAATTAAATTATTCCTGAATAACTGTTGTATAATAATGGTAGGAATTTGTGTGCATTATTGAAAAATAAATTACTGGCGATTCAGAATTTTTTTAAATGATTTTCTATTGTTAACCCTTAGCCTGCTATGCGAGACTATTGTTGTTCCGATAAGACAGTCCGCTACTGCTACTCGCGACTATAGTCAATTTCCGTAACTCGTTTGTTTACACAGTTACCATGGAATGGGCGGAGTCAATATTCATGAGATTGCGGCAGTTTCGACTTGTATGGATTCTGATTGGTTAAAAATCTGCGTTCTTTCGAATGTCTCTTGACTTTTAATGAGGTATAAGCGATAAACCGAAAGTGAAAACTTTTGTTGAAAAAAGTGACAAAATGGCGGACATTATTTGGAGAAATGGCCAACACGTTCAGAAGTATTTCAATGATAACGATTTAACAGCGGTGGCCGATTAAAAGGATTTGAACGAGAACCGAAGATATAATAGCCAGAAATAGAAACATTCTATCAAAACTGCAAACAGGAGACTTTTAAAGCGAGAATTACGGGGATTCCCAGACCTTGTTCAAAATGGAGGACATGAAACAGGATTTGCGATGTTTATCATTTCGCCTTTCAAATGTGAATCAATATTGACTGACATCGATAGACCCAAACTTTAAGTTTGTCAAGATTATATATTGATGAAAGCTTTAATAATGAACTTGTCGTATAAATATATTTGTACATGGAAGTAAAAGTCGGCGCAGTGAAAGTTGGAGGAAAATACCGGAAAATATTTGCATAAAAAAGGCCGTTGGTCTGAGAAGAAACTTTTATTTTTTGATAATCACAATGGAACTTAGTTCTCAAAAGAGATTTTTAACTATATTGGTTCAATTCTGAAGTCATGGATACTTTTACATTGATGGATTCGTTAATAAAACATGTAAAAACAAGTTTACCTTTGTTTACCTCTATCCGCACCTGTACAGGTAAAAACTGACCAGAGACTCACACAAAAATAAAATAAATAAAAAATACAGAATCTAACAATACTTTTTTATATAACTTTTATTGATGAATATTCAATATTTACAAAGATACAGCAATTGTAAGTGAACATGTTTATCTCATCAGTGATTAAAATTTTACTCAGCATTACACAAAAGTACAATAGAAATCAATGCAGCAGTCTAAGGGTTTAAAAAATGTGATGTGTTTGATTTTGCTAAAATAAAAACTTGCAGCCTTTCCTGAAATCCGAATCTTAATCAAACATACTAAATCTGATTTACAAATTAAAGGAACATGTCGGTTATTAATTTGGTGATGTAGGGATGGTAAGCAGGTAACTGCAATTTGAAATTTGCACAAAAATATAAAATACACAGAAAACAGACAAAATGTGTAAATAAAAAAGATTTAGAAACAGAATTTAGATATTGATTGACAAACCCATTGTTTTTATAGGTGTGAAAAAATAGCAGAGAACAAAATAGTGGAAAAAGAGAACTTTGAAAATACAAGTATACCGGCAGAAATGTTATTTAATAATTTTGAAGTACATAAAGAATCATCAAGTGAAATGTTAAAACTAAATGACAAAAATAAAGAGAGTGCAACATTAAGCATGCTGAAAACTGAGCCTACTTCTACGACAATACAGTCCAGCAGTACTGGGCAGACTTCAGGTCTGATAGGATCAGACCCTACACTTCAAATCAGAGGATTTATTGATAAAAATTCATCTACAGAGAAAAATCAATCAGATATTGAAAATGTAACACAACGCAGTGAAAAAACTTTGTCTTCCATAAACTCAGATGTAAATGTTATGGAGAAAAATTTCACAGCCCCAAAACAAGGATACAGAATGTTTGAGACAAAGTTACTGACACCTGCCGATTTCTTAGCCACGAAAATGACAAGTACCTTAACGAAAGACATTGCAGGGAATTTACCACATGTGGGTTTATCTCCCCGTGACAGAATTGACGGAATCTCATCTATAAATAGTACTTTAAAAACAAAAGATTCAGTTGATCTTTTGTCGTCTGCAGATAATTCAGGGAAATTTAAAGAAAGCATGGGATTTGTTAAATCTACTGACGATACTGGGACAAAAAGTGCTGATTCCTTACTTCCAATTGATATTGATTCTCCTAGATTAGAGAAAAAAGGAACTGTATTAGCCAATCAAATTACTGATATAAGAAATAGACTAAAAGGATTTAATGAAAAGAAGAGACGATTGAGGTATTTACATGTTGATATTTTTTGTTACCAATTGACAAATTTTCATATCATTGTATATCATTCATGCTTGTCTTTTAGCTCACCTGGACAAAATGGCTATGCATGGACTAATGTTATCGATATTTGTTTGTAGTTAATACTCTAGTCATCGCATGTCATAATCTTTAAATTTCCTGAACCAAATTTTAAAAAGACAAAAATTTAGCAATGAATTATCTGCAGTTTATGCTTTTAAAAAATATAATATTGTATTATCTTTTCAACTTACCAATATGGCTTCTTTTATTATAAATAGAAAATAGTGGTAACCAGGTGAGATGGTAATATTTTAAGACGATCCATTTAGAATATATAACTGTTAGTTTCTTGTGTAATTATTTGTTACAATCCTATAACAGTTTCAATATAGATTCTTATGCCCCATTTATTATGCCCCATTTATGTGCATTATGTTTTCTGGTCTGTTTGTCCGTTTGTTTGTTCATTCCTCTGTCTGTCCTGCTCCAGGTTAAAAAAAATTCAATTAACTTGAAAGTTAGTACACATGTTCTTTAAGATACATAGATGCCAACCATTACGATTTTTGCGTAGTTTCTCCGATTTTGCTATAAAAACTAAGCTATTACGGTCAAAGTCGAATAGTTACGGAGTACCAATCATCGCCGTTCAATTTTGTAAAACGCGGATTTTTATCATTACTTTTCCGTCCTGGTCGGGTATTTAGAAAACGCCAATGTAATGCTTCCGGTTTCTCGGGAGTTATCAACCTATTGTCGAGTAACCAACTGACTTCCGAAGAGGCAAACTTGCATTTTATGAGTAGCTTTCCCCCTTTCTCTACTTCTCCTTGACAAAACGAAAATGTAAGAGTCGAGAACATCTGAACAATTAATTAATGGAATACATACTACAGACAACATTTCAAACGACAAATTTTAGTGCACATCACCTTGCAACCACTCGTCAGTAATTTTTATTGGTAAGTGCAGGTTTATGAATGATTACTGAAAACATTTCAAAAATACAGAAAATTTCATAGTTTGTTACTGATTGTGTCAAAAGGTGGTTGGCATCTATGAAGATATGATCTTTCTAATTTTAATGCCAAATTAGTTTTTATTCCATTTTTACCGTCCACTGAACATACAAAATGATAGTGCGAGTGAGGCATCAGTGTACTATGGACACATTCTTGTTTTTTTTAATCTTATTGCTTTTCTGCTCACTTCAGAATTCCCCTAGTATATGTATGTATGCACCCTCCTCACAGGCACGGGATTTTTTTTTTTTAAATTATGTTCATAATTTTTCAGAAAATTACAGAAACAACATATACATCTTTCTGATTGGTTAGAACAAGAGGTCAAGAAAGGTGAAGAAATAGAAACAGAGGATATTAGGAAGGAAATTATTGAGGTATTATTTTTATCAGGACTAGCCAATATCTTTTCAATGAGAAAGTGATCTGTTGATAAATTCTAACCTATCCTAGACCAAAGATGTGTGACTAAATAGTGCCAAGTACTTTTCCTAAAGTGGTGTTCAAAGGTGGGATGGGGGGATGTTGTATTTATTACATAAATGGAAGATATCGTTTTGACTGACATAGAAAGCTAAAAATGAGCCACTGATTATGTTGTCCTATTTGACTAATTAAAGATAAATACATGTAGATTTAATGGTTGTACAATATTTCTCCACTTGAGACAGTAAATTTAAACTATATTACATTGCAAATGTGTTGTTTCTTCCAGATTGAGGCAGAAATGAGAAAACTTAATCAAGAAATAGACATTGAGAAGCCAATGTGTGCCAAACTAGTTTCTGAAGTACAGATCTTAGTCAAACTCTTACAGGGTAGTGAAACAAACTAATATATATTATATATATACTGTAATGCTATTTATGTTCCATGATATTTTATTTATCATTTTTAGGTGACTTCATTGCAAAATTGCAATCTCTGTTTATGATTTTGTTAAGCTTGTTGATGCATTCATATAAATGGAGGTCAAAGTTTGATGTATTTTTAGAGATTTGTATTCCTGTAATTTGTAATGCCCTGCAGTAGGCCATGGGGGTCAACACGTCAAGTGTTACCTTGCCTCAACGTCTTGTCTTTCATTCTTTTTGTTCAAAATGTTTTGATATACACATTCAAAATTATGGAACAGTTTTCACCAAAAAAAAATTTGTAATTTCAGCCATTTGTTTCAGATTAAAAAAAATATAGAAAGCTTAGCTTAATAATCATGATAAAAGTAGGATATTGACATTTTATTACATGAGAAAACATGTCAAATTAATATATGAATTAACAGTACTTCACTTTATCTGTTGTTATTAATATTTTATTTATTACTTTTGTTTGTTATTTATTTTATGATATATTATAGTAAATAAAAACTGATATAAAATGGAGGTATTTTATTTTTACCCCAATCTGACTGTAGACATTATTTGTGTCATACAAAATTACTTTGCAAAAAGTGTTATTTATGGGTGCATACGTGGTTATTGATTGTTTATGTTCATTTATTGTTGTTACATGTACTGTGGATTCATTATTATTTGTTGGATACCAATTTTCATGGACTTTGTGGGTAGCCAGAACTCCAGGATCTGGTGTTTTTAAGCTCAGGATTTTGGGATTGATCCTTTTGGGATCTGTGAAATGGTTTTTTTGCGAATTTTGGGATGTCAGGATTTAAGATTCCTTAAATTTGGGACCTCAGGATTTTGTGTTTTAAGCCCAGGCTTTCGAGATTAGGACCCCTCCAACTCTGGGTAAAAGTGGAACCACGAATTTTAATGTTCAATAAACAATAAATTTTCCATTGGTGTGTATACAGACTTAAGGATGTACTTAGGTGAGGTTTTGGAATTTGTGTCAAATGTTCGGACTCCTTGGTGTTTTTCCATACAATACAATGTAAAATATTTTGCCCCATAACACCCATTTATTTTTTCATATAAGACTTAAAAGCTCATGAAAGGTCATTTACCAAAATTTTAGAAGATTCTTAATGTTTTATCTTTTGTTTTGAGACCTAATAATACCAATGCAAATATAATGTAAAAGTCTGAGTCAGCCTTTTCCCGTCATATTTTAAATTTCAAATATCCCGAAAAGGAAGTCCATGACCTATCAATATTGTTAGCTTATTTTTATCTGTAATTGATGCTCTACCGGCTTAAAGTATCAATTTTAACTTCTTAATTTATTAATTTTCACCTAACCTCACCTAAGTACATCCTTAAGCAAAACCATGTTATTTGATAATAATTCACTTTCACACGCATAAGATAGACACAGAAAGACTCTTAGTAATGTAAAGGAGGCCAAATTCAGTTCCAAGAAAGACAGCACTTCAAAGATATTTCTTATGACAGAATGGTGTTTTGAATGTTCCAGTAATTGAAAAATCAAATTCGCAAAGGAGAGCGATTGTTTATATTGTGCAGTTGATGAATTTACTTTTTGATAAGAACAGCACATGCCAAAAGATGATTAAAAGATTTAGAAATTGGAGACAAAGTTACAGTGAAATAGTGGACAGATTGACTGTAGAAAAATTTAAGGAGTTGTAATGAATATTGACTAAAGTTTAAAAAAGGAACAAAAGTTGGAATCTTGATTGGTTTAATGAGTCGAAATCAAATCGAACAGATTTAGAGAAAAGATTTGACAATACTGGACATACCAGAGAGCACCAAGGTTAACGTCATCGAAGCAGTAAAATGCTTTATTTGAGTGGTGAACAAAATCATGCTCACTGCAGTTGTCAGGGTGGCTGTATGGCAGGCAAATGTAAATTCAAGATGTCATGCTTCCTTGTCTTGTGCAAACAAATAGATTATTTTATCTTTTAGGTTCAACCTTTAATTCCATATGCAACTTTTTATCATGATTTATTTTTGAAAACAAATTGTTGAAGGGTTTTATTTTATTTTTGCTTTTAACGACTTTGTCATTTTGCACCAGTAGTCACTATTTAAGTGGCAACCAGCTGTTGAGGTAAATATTCTCAATGTCTTATGCTAGGTTATGTTGTTACTCTGCGTTGGTCGTGTGTCTTAATTCTTCTAACATTTCAAAAATAGTACTAACATAAAAAAGAAGATGTGATATAATTGCTAAAGAGACAACTCTCCACAAGAGCCCAAATGACACAGAAATTAAAAAATATAGATAACCAAACGGCCTTCAACAATGAGCAAAGTCAGCTTGAAAGGGCCCTGAAATGACAAATGTAAAACAAATCAAACAAGATAACTATTGCATTATTCATCTACAAAAATAAACGCCGGAATAAAAATATGTAACACACCGACAAGCGACAACCATTGAATTACAGCTACTGACTTGGGACAGGTGCATACATAATGTGGTAGGGTTAAATATGCTAGCAGGATCCTAACCCTCCCCTTTCCTGGGACAATGGTGTTACATTACAACATAAGAACGAATAATAAAATCAGTTGAAAAAGACTTACCTCATCAGATCGATACAATCAGAAATACTACACAGAGTGAACGTGGCCAGGTACTTGTATATCCCATACACCAACAAAAAAACACCCACAAAATACAATTTGAAAAAAAGAAAAGAAAAACAAACACAATATAGATTCAAAAATACGTACGCTCTATGATAAAAAAAAAATATGAGAAAGCAGTAATAGAAAAATAATACCCGACAATTGAAAAAACAATCTCAGACTTACTAACTCAAAGAAAGGAGTTTTTCAATGACACATTTTGTTTACAATAAATTTAAAAGCACATACAACTCAAAGATTTTGTGTCATATAACAAGATATGTACTAGTTCAATGCTACCAATGTAAGGACGTCTCCCTCTATTGATGTAGCAAATAAAAAATCCTCAAGGATTGATTGTAGTTTTTCCTTTTCCATAACATCAAAATAAATGTCAAAAAACATACTGGTATTATGTGATTCCTTCTTCCCTGACCAGAAAAAAAACCACTTCTGTAATTAAATGCCAATAACCCCTACCTACACCCTAAATCGCCATATTATAAACCAGGATTAAAATTTTATATTTGCACCTGAAACGAGTTTTGTTTTCACAAGACTCATCAGTGTTGCTTGATTAAAAAAAAAGTCGAAAGGACCAAATAAAATACGAAATTGAAGAGCATTGAAGACCAAAGTTCATAAAAGTTTAGCCAAATACAGCTAAGTTAATCTATTTCTGAGGTTGAAAAGAAAGACAACAGTAGTAAACCGCTGTTCCAAAGTAATAGATTGAGAGAAAACATGTCTGGGTAAAAAACTAAATCAAGTGAAAAACATCAACTATAAGAGGAAAACAATGAAACAAAAGAAACACTGAAGTGCAACAAAAACAAAAAATAATTCAACATACATAGAAACTAAATATTATATATAACAACTGTCATATTCCTCACTTAGTACAGGACATTCTAAGACAAAATGATAAATTGCACCTGGTTTTGTGGCTTGCTAAACCTCGTGCTTTATGGCAATGTTAAATAAACCAATTCAATGACAACATTACATGACAAGATTACACCAGCAGTGGCATCGAACAGGTGGTTGTAAATAACCCCATCGTAGATACTAGGATTGAAATTTTGCCTTTGAGCCAGATGCGCGTTTCTTCCACAAAATACTGATCAGTGTTGCTTGAATTAAAATAAGTTAAAAAGTCAAAATAAAGCACGAAGTTGACGAGCATTGCGGACCACAGTAACCTAAAAGTTTTGCCAAATACAGCTAATGTAATCTTTTCATGAGGTATATGAAAAGCCTCTGTATTTCAAAAACTGAAAGTTTTGTAAATAATTGATTAATAATTATGACCATATCAATGATAATTCATGTCAAAACAGAAGTGCTGACTACTTGGATGGTGAACACTTTTATTTCTACATTATATTATGAGTTTTCGTAAAGATAATCTGGTCGTATGCAGAAAGGAAAATCAATGATTTTCATAGCAATACCTTATCTTTAGTAGAACTTTTCGATAGAAATTTTAAAGATTCATATGCAAACTCCAAATCAATAAGCATCTACTCAATCAGATGATAATTTGTGGAATTACTTTTATGCAGTTTTCAACATCTTTTTCTGATTGTTTTTTTTAACCCGTTTTTGTCGAGCATGGACTTTGTCGTAGAAAGATCTACATAGGGATAGTGATATGGCTGCGTAAACAGTGGCGGCGTTAGCTAGATTGTCATTTAATTTTGCCATGTGAAAAGGGACTTTCCGAATAGATTTTACTCTGAGTTCAGAATTTTTGTGATTTCACTTTTTTTCTTACAAGCGTTATATTATAGAAGGTGGAAGACCTGGATGCGTCATACTTTGTTTATAGATACCTTATGTTATGAAGTTTCCGTCTGTAAAATGTTTATTGTCCTTGACCTCATTTTCATGGTTCAGTGACTACTTGAAAAAAGTTAAGAATTTTGTTATGTTAATTTTTAGATTGTGACACAGTGATGACTGCTGAACCCATATTGTGACTATTTTACCTGTTATGTCTGTTTTGTTCATTATCGTTGTAAATATAATATAATTTGATGCGACTGCCATACAAGTGAGAGGTTTAGCGCCATACAACTAGATTCAATCAACCATTTTAATTTGGAAATATCTGTACCAAGTCAGGAATATGACAGTTATCCATTCGTTTTGATGTATTTTATCATTTGATTTGCCATTTTCCTCGTTTAGTATTTTTGTTATTTTACTTTTTTTCTCTAATGGGTAATATGATAACTTTATTTGGTATGTACGTACCTTGCAAGGTCCACATCCCCGTCATAAAGTTTTCACTTGACCTCGACCTAATTTCATGGATCAATGAACACGGTTAAATTTTGGTGGATAATTCCATATTTCTGATACTATAATCAATAGGTCTAGTATTCGGTGTATGGAAGGAATGTAAGTTGTACGTGTTCAACTGACAGGTGTCATATGACATTGAACTCATTTTCATGGTTTAGGTTTCAAAGTTAAGTTTTGTTCTTTTGTTCTATTACTATATCCAATAGGTCAACTATACATTGTGTATTTAAATATTTTATGATGTGCATGTCAGTCTCGAAGGTTTTATTTGACCATGACCTTATTGTCACTGTTCACTGATCAGAATTAAGTTTTTGTGTTTTGGTCTCTTTTAATTTTTCGAATTACAATTATCTAGGATATTTTACCCCAGGTGCAGATTACCTTAGATAAATTTGGCAAAACCTTTCATAATTTGGGTACGCAATGCTCTTTAATTTCGTTCGGTCGTTTGCCTTTTCAAGTTTTTTTCAATGGGAGCTTTACTCATTGATGAGTCTTTTTGAACGAAATGCTCATACGGCGTATACAATGAATAGCCTAGTATATATGATCAATTTAATCACAACAGTGGGGCGATGACACTGCTTGTTGATTTTTTTTCCCCCCACGGTATCACCAGCCCAATGGACTTCTGTGTTGACAAGAATTATCATTAATAAAGTCACAATCACTTATAATACCTAAAAACACTTGTTAAACTTTGCTATGGAAGTTTTACTGTGTAAGCAAAGTTGATGCAGTCATTATCGGTATGCCGATAGTTTGGCCTTGTACAACACTCATTGTGCAAGTAAATATATATAAAAACATATTCGGACGACCATCTAGTTTGTTTACGGAATATTTTAATTTTTACCTTTTGCCAGGTCTGCCCACGTACAAATATTTCGTTTTATTGGATCGAATATTCATTTTTATCATCTCTTGGGCAATATTTCTTTAAAGGTCTTACCAGATCAAGTTATACACCCCTTTCCCCAAAAATAAAATTCGTGTCCCCTTATTTGTTTTTTTGTGCATTCAAACACACAAATCCGAATTTCTTTTTGTATTTTATCATTGTATTGCATGTAGTTCAATTGAGTTTCAAAATGCAATTCAATAAAACGCTTTTATTGTCATTTATATTTAACTACATACAATTAATAACATATTGATTTAAATTGATTTTTATAATATTTACACAGAAATAAGACGTTAATCTTAACAAAACATAAAGTGTATACATGTATATAGATATACTTATATATATTTAGTATGAATCGAACTGAATAATACATGGAAGGAAATATGAGCTCCTTTTTCAGAATTAAGCAATTGTTTTTCAGTTATTCTGGTGATTGACATGGATTCTGAAATTAAACAAAACACTGTATTATATCCTAAATAATAATATGTGTAAACTAAAGCATAATACCATTGAGCAGTTCAATATCGTTTTTTAAATCAGTTCCTATAAAGTTACTGTACATGTAAGATATTTTTGGAAGTTGCCAAGCGTCACCTAACATGCATCTTATTTTTATGGTTTATCAATCATCGTGTATACAAAACTCTCATTTTATTTTAGACTTTGGTATACCAAATCGTTCAATATATATCATATGCTAATCGAAAAAAAATGAGATAATCCAAAAGGAGCGAGACCGGATGCGTTTACCAGGTTAGCGACTCTTGCTAATCATGTATCACCGGCCACGATAATCCTAATCTAAAATAAGACACAATCGGATACAAGACAGTGTTGTTATAAGACAGTGATTACATGTCGCTATTGATTTGAGACCCCCTACACTATGTACAGGTCAACCAATTGTTGATGGTGACGGTACATCTAATCAGACATATGTCTCTGATCTAATGTAGTGTCAATTTCAATTTTTTTTTGTCCTTTCCTCATGAGCCTGGTTCGCGTTTTTATGCAAGTGGCGACCCTTGTTAGCGAAGTCTGCATATTGCAGACTTTACTAGCGTGCACATAAAAACGTTGTTTAAACTCCATAAGACATAGTAGAGAGTATTTAACTACCGAAGAATGTGGTGTTGACAATTAGAAAGTTGCAATCATCCATTTTGCTATAGATTCTCGTTTAAAATTATCCGTCTGTGTCAATATCGACGAAAAAAACAAGATATGAGGCAGACCTCCAACTAGCAGTAGTATCCGTAATATCAAGTAAAATTGGATATCTGAGATGTAAACACTCATTAAAAGTAATGAGTTTTTCATCTCGAGAAATGTTATACAATTTGAATTATGGTGTTAGTATAAGTTTCCACGTGATATACTACGATAAACATGAAAAGGAGATTACTCGATGCACAAAAACGAATGCCAATTTGTATTTATATGTAAATATGAGTTTTACTCAAAACACATGCCAACTTGTTCTTTGGGTACCTGCAGGTGTTTTCAAAATAATGTGAACATTTCTTTGTTTATATTCAGGAAAATCCATCAAACTGGTGAATATTGTAACAACTCAAGTTACATTGCATTGTAATTTTGTTCCCTTTCACTCGTTTTGTTTCGTCGCTTAAGTATCTCCCTCTTCAAATGTGAATAGATGGAAATAAGTTTTGGTATGTATATTGAAAATATCATTTATAAATAACACAATATGTGTCAAGCTAAATAGTTACCTGTTTTTCACACACATAGTTTCTATTGCTTCGGACACAGTTGTTAGTTCTGAATTGCCAAACATTTGAATTAGTTCTGAATATACTAACACATTCTCTATCGTCATTGTTTGCAGGAGTGTTTACTGTAAATAAATATACATATGTATTTATTTTGATACAAAAAGTTAAAAGAAATTGGTAATAGACTACATTTAGTAATACATTCAAAATCACAACAATGTTTGTACTAAGCATTTTTGTGCTCTTTCAATTTCCTTAGCCGACAACAATTAAATTTACCTGAGGAGTGCATCAGTAATTACCTCTTGTTTGAAACCGTTTCATATAATTTCCCCGATTGACTTCATATCAGGTAATTTTGCACAGTTAGGTTATGCAAAAGTTTATTACCACATTGTACGACAAATTATTTTTACCGTAATTTTAATTTTCTATCATTTTTATGCAAAGGTGAATGTAACGTTTGAAAATGGAGATTCCTGAAAGGCATATGAACTGTCTTATCAATTTAATTCAAAATTATTTTGTGAATCTAAGTACTGTAAATTTTAGTTTTCTATCATTTTGAAAACTATAATAGATTCAGAAAAACTTAACCTTCAAAAATCATTATCAACGATTAATCGATTTTCTTACATGATAGTATACAAAGACAACATTCAGCAAAGCAACATTTCCAATTAGGCGAACAAGGAACTGGTAGTAAACTTGTTTTGGGATTACTGTTCTTTATTGATCCATTTCTGTGTTTTTTTGGCAAAACTAATAGTAGCTTTTAAATGCCCCGTACCAAGTCAGGCAATTGTTACATTATAGTTCGTTTCGACGTGTTTTACATTTCGGTGTTGTGTTTCTGTTGTGTCGTAGTTCTTTTATATTTGATACGTTTCCCTCAGTTTTCGTTTGTAACTCGGATTTGTATTTTCTCTATCGATTTATGAATTTCGAACAGCGGTATACTACTGTTGCCTTTATTAAACATACGCATATATCCTGGTTAGTGATGCAGACTCTTTTTGATTATTCCTATATTATTATTGTAATTTAACGCAGTCATGGCGAGCGCATGCAGTTGTTTAATTATATCATAAAATGTTTAACATTTAAAATACACCATGATTGTTGTCTGCCACCATGATTGTTGTCTTCCTATGCCATTGATTGCATCTTTAAGAAACATATTTTGAAAATAACTATTAAACAACATTAAAACCCACCAACAGTAAGTGTGAAATCTTCCTCGGTTCTGATGAACACAGGATTTCTATCTCCAGTGAGCAATTCTGTAGCACCGGTCCAAAACATATGTACTCCTAAAATACCAACATTTATATTACTACTATTATCGATTATATATTAATTTTTAGAACTTTATTATTACTCACAGTTATTAAAATTTGTCCTCAGCTGGGGTGGCTATCAACGGTTATTTGTTCTATAATTTAAGCAACAACAACCCTAACAATACTTCGTTTCGGCAAATTTTGTTTGAAGTTATATTTTATAAAGTTTCAAATGTCAGAAACTGTATTGCTATGTAGAATAGTATTTCAAGTTAACGACAAATACGACTCTTCAATACTGTCATAAGAGATGCACTTGGTTACCAAGTCAATAATATCACAACTGGTATCCCTTAGTTTGATATGTTTTTACCATTCATTTTGATTAGGGACATTTCGTTTTTAAGTTTTTTAGGAGTTCGATATTTTAGCAAAGGGTTAGCAGATGGTAAGAAAATAGCTACTTAAAAATCATTGGTCTTTTTTTTTGCTTACCATTATTATAAATACATTCTCAGAAGGGGAGTCGGAGGGGTCCTGATCCCGAAATCCCGGGCTTAAAACTACGAAATCCCGATGTCACGAATTTAATGAAATTTAAATCACGACATCCCGAAATTCTACCAAAAAAATTCTGGGATCCCGAAAGGATCAATTTCGATATCCCCAGCTTAAAAACACCCGATCCCGACGTCCCGAAAAAGGTCCGGCCACACCTCTTTAAAGCATCTGTGTACGTTAATTTCGTGAGGCATCCATAGAGTGATACGATTGTACATACAACCCTCCACCACTCATGCTCCTCAAACTAATACCAAAACGAGTGTCTGAAACCAGATAACTGTTATTATAGAGGATAAAGCCGTGTACTCAAAACTCCAGGGCGCTTCGGCGGAAACAAAAAAAAAAACAAAGAGATTTCTGCAAATTGATATCCAGAGGCCATTTCACAATCTGAGGCCCCAAAGTACCCATTTTAGTTATTGTCGAATGAAAAATGTTTTGAAAATTGCAAGAAAAATTGTTGCATCAATACTTATAACAGAACGGTTGAAATTGATAATCCGGTAAACAAACCTCCAATGCCATCTATATATTTTGTAATGGCCTCAGCTTCACTATCAGTGTTTGGTTCCCATAAAAAGGCATCTTTCTTCTTACATTTTTCCTGAAATTGTACAACCAAACAATTTAGTCATGTTTATGTGTTGTTCAGTAAGAACATGAGAAACTATTGTATACACCTGGAACATGTCGCGATATTTCAAAGTACCCATATCATAGCCAAATGAGTTTTTTTGGCGTGAAAGGCGTACTATTTTGAAAGCTATTTCTTGAAAATTTTAAATGTGAATTTTAATTTTGTACTTACGACAGCATCAACCCACGACTTTGCCGGTTCAGTAGAAACAAAATAACAACCACTCCCGACAGACACGAACCCCTCTTGACATGGGAATGATGAAGTACAGTCAACTGTAATTTAAGAAACAATTAATTGTCATATTATTCATTTCACCAAATTCTTGCTCGAACTAAAGTGTTTTAATTCCTTGATAATATATCAATCATGTCTGAACTGAACTTTATTCTTAAAAATAACGTATTTTTCATTCGTTTTTTTAATATTTACATTTGGTTCTAAACTCAATGGCATATGTAAGTAATGACAATTTCAAAACAAATACGACTTTGACTGATGACGTCATTTTTAAACAAGAACTATTTAAAAAAAAGATGTCCGACGTATTTAAATTTGAGTATATATTCAAAACTATCATTTCGTTAACCTTCAGAAGCACAATGACTTAACGATGCAGGACCTCTTTAATAAAATCTCCATCTGAATGTAACTACAAGAAATTATTTACTAAGTCTGGTTATATTAAGGCAATAATATATAAGAATATTGTGATGACACCTAAATTTTTTATTTGTTAAAAAGTCTAGTGGAAATAAAAAGAAACAAATATATATTTACTACTGTTTACATTAAACTTAATTCATGATTAACAAAGCTAGAAACTATTGGTAGTATAAGCAGTATCTTTCTGTTTACATTCACCAAAACCCCGCGGAAATCTCACATGCGTAGGTGCGTTCTAAAAGTCATTGAAGCTCGTACAACAAAGTTTACATTAAAAATTATATAATTGTCCCGAATAAACAGCTGTCATGGATGCAAAGAGCTTTTGGAGAAACAATTATTTTAATAAAAATAGAAATCTGTGTAAGATATAGTTCAAATATTTATAGTTTTTCACTTGCTTTCCATCACGATATAATTTTCGAGACGTTTTTTCAAATACAACCAAATCACCCACCATGACAGCATTTTGTCCAATCACAGAAAGGATTTTCGAGCATGCGTAGTCTGTTGCCATAGTGAAGCGTCATTAAGTTCAAAGTGCACAAACCGAAACTATACCGACTACGTCGGAAAAAAGATGGTATCACCATTAACTATTCTAAAATCAGTCTATTCACATATAGGCCGGTGACCAAAATCGGTATTATGAAATTTTAATCTTCAAAATTGTATACGGCTGTTTCATATATCATTCGTTTCGAAAATATTTGTACTTTGAGATTATTTTGGTCGTCAAAAGAAAATATGGTGCAGTTTTTCAGAAATCAAGATCAAAGGTCACATGGCGTTTTCTAGAAGAAAAAAACACATTGAATATTCAATTTTAATTTGAATACACTTTATAGTAGAATGATTGAAAACTTGAATTCATTTTCTTCATTATTAATTTTTTTACCAAAAAAATTGGAAACCTATCATTAACTGATTAATTTTCGAGTACACTTATGCAACTTCACAAAAAGGGGGGTAGTTTTCAGTTTAAAGCGATGTATTTTTTCAAATTACAAGAATAACGACCGTTAAAACTTTACCAAATTTATAGAAAATTATGAACAAATATGTATTTGTTAATATAACCATCTAGTATGCCTCAATGAAAGGGGGAACTCAAGTTTGGGCCATATACGTTGAATTTGGTACATGCAAAACTGGCAATTTTTTTCAATTTCAAAACAATCTTGTAATTGAGTTTCTAAAATGTCGTGACGATTTCTTTGAAATGAAATGTATTTATCGGAATATAAATCAGTGTGAAATAGAATAACAACTTTAAAAATACATGTTTAATGACAGAACCGTATTTTATTCGTTTCAAAATGGAGAAAGTCTAGGTTATTCAATCCCAAACTGAGTGACGCAAGATACATTGTTTTTTCAAGAACAGTTTAACATACCACTCAATAAACGTATTACTAGATTTAATCAGTCCTGTAGTTCAGATCTCAAATGACTTTTGTATTTTTTTTTTACTACACATTGTGTGACTTTATACTCTCGATAGGAACAGATTAAAAACATATTTAGTTTATACAGTGAATTACTATTGTTATGACACATTTAACGTCATTAGTGTAGTATTTTTTTTAATTAAGCAAATCACTGAAAAACAAAATACGAAAATAATTCTTCCGCAAACATTGACCAATATTGAAGTGAATGTTGCTTACTTTCGCAAAAATCCCCAGCAGTACCTTCTCCACATACACATTTTGCTTCTCCGGGTCTTTCTACTGTGCATTGTCCTTCGTCTCCACAGGGCTTATTCGTGCATGCGTCAACTGAAGACAAAGGAACAGTAATATATGTGAGCAACAAATCTATTAATACTTTACCATGAATTCAAATTCAACGATAATCATGGAAATAAGATCACAAACCTGATTAAGAAAGAAAAGAACAATTCAAATGCCAATGCGTGGTTAAAGAATATAAAAAAAGAAGATGTGGTATAATTGCCAATAAGACAACTCTCCACAATAGAGCCCAATGACACAGAAATTAACAACTTTAGGTCACCGTACGGCCTTCAACAATGAGCAAAGCACATACCGCATAGTTAGCTATAAAAGACCACGAAATGACAACGTAAAACAATTCAAACGAGAAAACTAACGGCCTTATTTATTTACAAAAAATGAACGAAAAACAAATATGTAACACATAAACAAACGACAACCTGTGATTATAATCTGATGATATGTTCCCTTCGGTTTTAGTTTATGAACCGGATTTGTTTCAGTTAAATCGATTTATGACTATTGAACAGCGATATACTTCTGTTGCCTTTATTGATCAGAATCCGCAACTTGAATTAGGTAAATATGAAAATATACCTAGAAATCTTAGACTATGAATTTTTGCTCTATTAATTAAAATGTTGAAACAGTTTCATCTCTGAAATTGTTTCTCAAAATATTGACTTTATGAGTTACACTTATAAAAAGGCTACAAATTTTAACATGAACAAAGTCTTGGTTTCTTAAAAAACAAAAGCTCGATGGAACTGATTACAATGGGCTCTTGTTTTAACTGTTCTAACAAAGGGGGTACCAACAAAGTCCACTATGCAGGTGCTTCGACTTTTTAGTGACAATGCTCTGAGGAAGACATCCAAAAACAAGATATAAGAATATCTTAAGCATAACCTTGTCTTGACATTTCGCTTTTTGTCTTTCTGTTTTTGGTTTTTTTGTAAATAAATTTCATACTTTCTCCCAAAAAAAAGTATAAATACTTTAAGTCATAAGAAACCTCAAATTAAAAAAAAATAATATGCATATGTTTTTTTATAACTAAATGGATAGTTGTCATTTAACAACTTATGTACATGTATGATATTTTTTTTATATTTCGCTTATTATCATTTCCTTTGGAAACATAAGTTGCAATATAAAAAAAAGTGTGTTAAGATTGTTTTTATTACAAAATAAAATATATTTTTTCAAATATACACTTTTTGATTGTTTTGTTTCAGTGATTTTTGCTACTGACTGAAACAAACCGTATCCAATGAAAGAAAGAGGAGGGAATGATTGGTTGATTTATTATTCCGGATAAACGGGCAAATGGAGTTTCCATGGTGTTCAAATATTTGATTTCATGTTGGACAGTATATATAAGCAAAATATAAAAAAATATCATACATGTACATAAGTTGTTAAATGACAACTATCCATTTAGTTATAAAAAACATATGCATATTATTTTTTTTAATTTGAGGTTTCTTATGACTTAAAGTATTTATACTTTTTGTTGGGAGAAAGTATGAAATTTATTTACAAAAAAACCAAAAACAGAAAGACAAAAAGCGAAATGTCAAGACAAGGTTATGCTTAAGATATTCTTATATCTTGTTTTTGGATGTCTTCCTCAGAGCATTGTCACTAAAAAGTCGAAGCACCTGCATAGTGGACTTTGTTGGTACCCCCTTTGTTAGAACAGTTAAAACAAGAGCCCATTGTAATCAGTTCCATCGAGCTTTTGTTTTTTAAGAAACCAAGACTTTGTTCATGTTAAAATTTGTAGCCTTTTTATAAGTGTAACTCATAAAGTCAATATTTTGAGAAACAATTTCAGAGATGAAACTGTTTCAACATTTTAATTAATAGAGCAAAAATTCATAGTCTAAGATTTCTAGGTATATTTTCATATTTACCTAATTCAAGTTGCGGATTCTGATCAATAAAGGCAACAGAAGTATATCGCTGTTCAATAGTCATAAATCGATTTAACTGAAACAAATCCGGTTCACAAACCAAAACCGAAGGGAACATATCATCAGATTATAATCACATATTTTAAATTGTGTATTCAGTTTATTAAATTCAAAGATTAACGTTGATTATAATAGGTGCAGTATCTTTTTTCAGGTTCACGAAGAATAAAAGAATAGTTTTATAATGACAATTCTTGAGATTTGACGTTCTTTATTTCACAGGCACACATTTTTTGTTATAATTATCAGTCAATTTTGGGGATATTGATATCTGTGACATTTCTTTTGCATCTAACATATTTCAAATGCTTCAGTTTATACGGAATTATTATCTTAAAGTCATATGAAACGAGTGAGAGGTGAAAAACAATGTTTGTCCAATTCTTGAACCAATGCATGGATACATCATAAACTTAGTCCTCTGTGCACGATTTTATCATTATTTTTGCAAATATATGATATAATCGGCATTTTTTTCTCTCTCTGTTTGTTACGATTTAACAAATATGGCTGCTTATTAAATGCCGTGTTTTGAAACCGAGTTATACCGATTGTCACCTTATAGTAAACAAATTACAAAAAGCATGGGTATTGAGCACGTGATTAACATGTATAATCAGATATTTGTTTATTTCAATGATAGATCAAGGCGTATTTTGGTCACCGGATTTTTACGAGGAGGGTTACGCTCGGGTCACTATGCATACGGAAAATATGTCGGCGAATTGCTTTCTGGAAGCAAGCAATTAAAAATAAGTAAACTTTTTCTTAATGTGGACAAATTAAAGAATTTTCCTCAGAAAAAAGTATATGTACATAAGTTGTTAAATGACAACTATCCATTTAGTTATAAAAAACATATGCATATTATTTTTTTTAATTTGAGGTTTCTTATGACTTAAAGTATTTATACTAAACAAAACTAGTTAAGAATGGACTTTTTCATAATAGTGGACTATTGGTAATCTTCCTACTTCAAGACGAGTTGTTAAATTTGTATAGCATTTTCGAATACCAATATGTCTTCACAAAACGATAAATATAATTTTAAAGAGGTAATTTATCTATAAAACTAAATCAATCTACTATTGTGTTACTATACTTTGTAATTTTTTTCCTGGTTTCAAAATTTGACTGAATCATGGGTTTTTTGTTTGTGATTACTTTATTTTATATCTCTTACCACTCAATTTTCTAGAGGACTTATGACACTAAAACATATTTTTCATGAGGTTAAAATTAAATGGGTCGCGTTTGAATTTCTTACACTATTAATAATACTTTTATGATCTTACACTGAATTATCTGTCCAATCTATGATTTTAAAGGTTAAACAACGATATATAACCTCGGTCTTACCCTACTTTTTTGTAAAGAATTATTTACCCGAAAGATACTTTTTTCAATAAAACTATTATTATTACTTTGTAAGTGGGTATATCAGTAAGTGGAACAAAACACGAAATATAGATAGATCGATTTGAAACTCTTTTGTTAATGACGAAAGGGCCCTGGAAATATGAATAGCATTAATTGCCTCTAAACGGGAGTATAGTCGTTACAGTTACAATTCATTTTGATAAACTTCATAATAAATTTGAATTATAAAAATATTTCTGCATATGACAGTCAGAGCATTTCGAAACATTTCATACGAGTGACGGTCGTTCGAAATTTTGTAATTTGTTTTGTTAAAGCGTTTACTACATTTGAAAATGCCTGTACCATGTCAGGAATATGACAGTTCTTGTCTATTCGTTTTGATGCGTTTTGTTATTTGATTTTGCCATGTGATTATGGACTTTCCGTATTGATTTTCCTATGAGTTCAGTATTTTTGTGATTTTACTTTTTACTGGCTTACAATTTAATTTTCGGTGTATTTTGAAATAGCCATACAAAGGTCAACAGTAATATTTTGTCGTCGTTAGATATATCACAATGCTAAATTTAGTTACATATTAAGAAAGCAACTTCTTTCAATTATTATGCGTGTACCCTCTTCAAAGAGTAAAGCCTGGTCTTCTTTTGATCTGATGGCATATTTGATACTAAACGTAAAAGAAATAGATAGACAAATACAAACAAATTCATGGCGACTTTAAACATCAATTAAAATCACAAAATTCGATAATAACTATTGAATTAGATTAGTATGCGTCATTCGAAGATTTAAGTTTGATCAAAGTAGAGTTATAATGCATCACCAGGTTAAAAGCTTCATTTAAAACTTTCTTTATTGCTTATGACAAGGAACTAGACTCAAATAAAATTTAAACTTTTTGTTCACACTACATTTCTGAAAGGAATTTTCAACCCGAAATATTTATTTAGCAATGACATTATTGATTGAACGTCATATGCATACTTATAGCAGTAAGCAATGAAATAGATATAAACACACAATAAAACATACATAAGATAACATGACTTCATAACATAATGCCAATTCATGTTCAAATAATATTTTAGACTGATCGAAATCGCTATATATCTAAGTCAAGTGGACCGTTTGGATAATAGCTCTTCATCTTTTATATGAGCATTGGATTTCAAATATTTTGGCCACGAGCATCACTGAAAAGACATGTATTGTCGAAATGCGCATCTGGTGCAAGAAAATTGGTACCGTTAATTTGATTATTAAAATTAATTATGTTTTCTATCTTTCAAAGTTTATATGTTAATCGATTGCTTATAGTATAGTAATGCAGTAAAATTAATATTTTTCTAAATAAGGCTGACATCCGATTTGCTTGCAAAAGCAGTCCTCTTACTCCTCTTTCAAATCCGAAACTTTAAAATTTGAACCTGCCCGCATCCGTTTTCAGAAACAACTAGTTTGCTAGATTAGGATTCCACAATATGCAATAATAACAGGTCCAGTGGTGCATGGTTTTGTTTTGTGAAGTGGTGTTTATGAAGGGATACTATGAGTGACCAAAAGAAAGGCGTGGCTAACTGTAGAACTCTATGGGATTTTTATAATTTCCAAAGGATTATAACTTAACAGTTATATACACATAATTAAAATAGGGTCTTTAATAATAACCAAGGGACTGTATGGCATAATGAAAGGTCAAAACTGATATAATATTTTGGTATTAAACATCAAAGACAATCTTGAAACATAAATTTGATTGACATTGTTAAACTTATCCATTTCATTTGTAATTTCAGATTACAGTATAATCACATTCAAAGAATTCATATCATAAAACATTTTGATTGAATAAACTATTACACTGCTGCATCGCGTTTGTTTATAAGGCCAGCACAATACATTTTATTTTACTGTATGTACAATCAACTTAAAACATCATTGTCAGATTTATTTATATCTTTGTTTGAACTTTTCTTTATTCAGTTGTGTTGTTTGTCTGTGATTTATGTTCACACAGTTTTGACAGCTGGAACCCATTCATGTCACATTAACTATTTATTTCTGTTTAGGTTACTCGTCCAGTTTGTTAATATTACGGACCTAAACAACTCTCATACAAGTTGGTAGTTTTATCTAGCTTTGAAACCAGGTACCAAGTCATGACTATGACAGTTCGTATCCATCCTTTGTTGTACAAAGCAAAACAAGCACAATTTAAAATGCTAGTGATTGAATGTCAAGTTTTCTGTGTCAATTTGATGCAGTTAAAGTATTTTTATTTACCTGTTTTGGTTGAATACACATGGAGTCAGTTTCACACAAAAAAAATAACGACTAAGATTCATCTTCAATCCTAAGCAATTTAGTATGCTTACGACCAATCTTAGTCCTAAGTATTTTGGTGAAACCAACTCATGCATGTTATTTCAACGTTAGAATTTATCGCCGTTGTAAATCGCTGTTTAACTTTATTTGTACAGAACATTTCAGCTGGTACACCTTTTCCCCAGACGATAAATCCACAAAACCAATCTTATGCAGTAAACTAAATAGAATTTATCTAGATTTTTTTACACTTTTTTATTGATAATATTTTGTTCATGTGTTTTCTTCGTTATGACTGGAAATTATAATATATTCGTTCCCTTGATGCTGCTTTTAGTTTATTCACATTCATTTAGATTTGTTTTTTCTCTTTATATTTAACATTTTTAAGCCCACAATTTAGTTCATTTTTTTTATGTTTCTAAAGTTAAATATTTGTATATTTGTAATTTAGATATTGTTTGTCTATGCTAATATTTTGACATGCCTTTTTTTATTGATATTTTTTTAGAATTATGGTACTGAATCGATAGTGAACTATACAATTGTTACTTCAAATTTATTTCTAATTTTTGTTTTGTATTCAAAAATTTCACGGTGGGTATGGTTGTCCTGCGAGAGAACGTTCTGTGCTGGTGATTTGGTCCTGTCAGGTACTGGAGGGTCCTAATTCTGTGCTGGTGGGTTTGTTTACATTGTATCAGAACGGCAATAAAACGACTGTTTTGTTGCTTAACTTTTCTCTGATGCGTCATAAGTACCATGCAAAGTATATTACAACAATATTATATTGCAAAAGTCGTTCAAGTTCGACGCTGTGCTGGTGATAAGAAAAAAAGGTCCTGGTTCTGTGCTCCTATGACCTGGTTCTGTGCCTTTATATTTTAGTTAAAAGTGGCATATATTCAAGATCATTGATGCTGTACTGTTATTGACTACTAGCAATTAACTGTTGTCTGCTTTCTTGAAATTGACATTGTTGTGAATCTGTTTTACTGTTATTATGAGAGAAAAAGTACCCCAATCTTTAATTTTTTTTTTAAATTAACTGTAATCTTATTTATTGGCCTGTTAATGGAACCCTTCTTGTCCCCTTTTAAGATAAGAAAATATGTTTACGATTTTCGGGATAACGATTATTTTGCAAGATCACCAAAATACGTTGTAATTTGTACAATACTTTTTATAAAGTAGATGATATGGTATGTTTGTTGTCAATGGACAAATTTCCATAATAAACCAAAGGAAGTATGTGTTAACAACCATACGTCATTGTACGACCTTCAACAATAACCCATAAAATAAAAATGTAAAAGGTTTTGCATAAAAATGGAGAGCAAAAATATAGAACAAAGGACTTTCGGAGCGTTTGAATTATATGTCTTTAGCAGCTTAAAACTCATTTGTTTGTGAATAATTGAGTGCTGACTATAAGAATGACAATAGTATTGCGGGTTTGTTTGTTTGGGGTTTTTTTTTTGGGGGGGGAGGGGTAAGTTAGAGAGAGGTTACAGTGAAAGTTTTAAGCTTGAACTAGTTTCCCGTAAGATTTAAAAGTTGTATTTTAAAAGAAAAATGTATCTTATAGCTATTTAGAATCACTTGCTGTATCTGTAAGATTTTTTCAACATAATTTTTTTGTCTGAACCGTTATCAGGATTTTTTTTTTCGAAAGTTCGATAGAACACTAAAAAAACAATTCACTATTTTATGAAAGGGCAGACTAGAATATGTCAGAGAATGAAGACGAGATAACCTAGAGAACACTAACAAAACTAAGATTTCTTACTTTTTCATTTCAAAATTCCAAAATCAATAAATATTTTTGATAAAGAATTACGGGGGAGGAAGTGAACAATGTGTCCTACTTTTCTATATTTAAATGTTTTTATGAATAAAAATCAGATGTGCCTTAATTATAATTGAAAATGAGTAAATGGAAAAAATACCCAACTAGAATACACTTTTATTTTAATATTGGTAATATCACTAAGCTTTTAAGTTTTGTGTGTCAAACACACCATCTCTGTAGTCATGACTCCTTACTAAGATATTTCACTTCATCCATTTTTGTTTCCATCTATCCGTTTTCAGAACTTTAACAATCAACGTAAACACGCCTGGAAAGTAAAATGCGTACTCGGCTGTCTGTAATCGACCATTTTTAGACACCTCCTAAAAAAACAAGCCGGAATGGGGGTTCAGAGATGCAAATTACATACTTAGATCAATATTTTATCTTTTCGTGTATGGTTTATGACCCCCTCCTGTGGCCTGTGAATTACGAAATGTGCAAACTGCAACAGTATCAAAACAGCAGACAATGAATAATAGAGATATAATTTTGTGCATATACATGTATCAAGGGGAAACTTCTTGCGAAGCATTATGATTTAAAGTTCATTATTGTATTTAGTAGAAAAAGGGAATTTGATGAAAATAAAATCTCTATTTTTGTAGATAATTCACAGACCTTTGTACAGAGATTTTTGTTATGTTTAGCATGGGATCAACACAAGGGTACATTATCCTTAAAAATCTATTTATTTAAAAGTATTTGAAACTAACGTTTGCTTTGTTAATTGTGCCTTCAATTTCAAAAATTAAAATATCTCGTAGCTTCATACTACCAATTGAGTATAAAACAAGTATATAAGTTTAAAAAAGAAATTCTTAGATTAAACACCTACATTTTACTTTAAAAGTTCATAACACTTTAAAACAATACAAATTTACACACACAAAAAACTGGCTTAATTTCAACTGGTTATTAACCCGAATCGCTATAAGATCATATATAAGCTCACCTGTGTCGAGGGGTCGTGTGAGGTTCATTAATTGTCTTGGCGTCCGCAATTACAAAAAAGATTTTTTCTGAAATTACTTGTCCAAATGTTACCAAATGATTTTTCAAGGGTGAATCTAGGAAAAACAATATTCATCAACAAACATGACCACCGTCTGATAAAAAGTATTCGAGTTTTGAGTTACAGCCGATTCCATTGAGTATGTAGGCAAAGGTAATATATTTGTTTAGCTTGCTTTTTAGCTATACCGTAAAGTCATTGTTAGGTAAGGTATACTTCCCTCCTTTCGAAGAAGCCTGGTCCTGCAGACAGAAAGATGTATTGAAGCTCCGCCTACCTATTGTTGACAATCATCCAAGCAAACATAGCAAGCAAGTCAATCAAAGTTTTTGTTTTGCATGTTTTTATAGAAGAGCTGTACTATATAATGCAAAGAAGCGTTTAAGTCTTTCGCCAAAAAATAACATCAATTTCTTTTTGTCCTATGTAAACTTCCGTACCATTTTCTTCCATTCAGATCATTAAATTGATCTGTAGAATATTTCTTGGTACCGTCTTAATTCCTTTATAAGTCTTATGTAAACACAATTATGACAATAACTGTTGTGAGCACAATATTGACTGCACACTTTTAAAGTTCTGCTTCATCAAACATTAAAATGTGAATTAAGTTTTGAGACTTTTTTAATCGACACGATTGGGATTTTTGTATATGAGAACATGGTTTATCTATTAGTTGAAAATGCGTCTTTGAACTAGCTTTCAGTACCTGCGAGCATTCGTTATTCAATAATGTGTGTCTTTGTGTTATTATTTTATGTGATAAATTGTTGTGTTGGTACACCACTGTAACAATGAAGGAGGAAATGAGGAGGATTGGTTGGATGGAAGTGGGGAGGGGTATGCGGAGCGCTAACAAACATGTCTTTGCGGCATGGGCTTTGATCATTGTTGAAGCGTCAATGTAAGGGACATTTAATATCTTAATAAAACTATTCTTATTTTAGATACTATATCTTGTTATCTGATATTGGACGAAAGATGTTGCCCTTTTATGTAATTATGTAATACAACTTACAATCATTTGAAAACACATATTAAACAGCCAAATGGATGCACAAGAGCAAAAATAGAAGTCATAGATCCTATTGACAACAATTATCTGCCCAATTTTATTCATTTTGTAACATTTGTTTCAAATATGACAAACTTCTTATCCAAAATCACCAGCACCGTATCAGGACACACCAGCACAATGACAGGACCTACCAGCACAGTATCAGGACATGCATAAATTGAGAAAATGCTAAATTTTAATAAATTGCACTGATTTTTTCACAAAATAGTTTTGTCGTGTGGATTGCGGTATAGAAAGCGGACTCTATGAGCATTTTTGTTTTATTTTTTCAGTTCGAAATTTTCTGAAAATGAGCATTTTTGTGTTACGCTTACTGAAACAGTTTAGAGGGTCAACTTTTAATGGTTTACATATGAACCCATAAGAAACAAAATTGAAAAATCTCAACTGTTTTCTTCCATTTTTATGAGTGAAAACGTCAAAAAAATCATAATTTTCGTCTTTGTTTACATTTTTTCATTGATCACCAGCACCCGTCAGGACCAAATCACCAGCAGAGAACGTTCTCTCGTAGGACAACCATACCCACCGTGAATTTTATCGCATCTATTCAAATTGTGTTAACAATAAGTGTTATATTTGAATATTGTATTTTGATGTTTTTTGTCATTTCGTTATATTCATATTGTATGCTTTATTTTTTTATTCAACCTTTCTTTTCATTCCAGTGTAACTGTTTCTTTAGAAAATGTAAGCTTTTTTTAAGTCTACATATCCGTTATAAGCTCCTATCAATTCCCTCATTCTTTTGTTTGTGTATATAGGGGTTGAGAATAAGTTTTTTCTTAGAAATAAAAGAAAGCAAAAGCTCAAAAAGGGACAAAACAATCTCATAATTCGAAACAAACAAACCTCGCCATGACAAATACAAAGGACCAAACGACAAACAACAGGATACAAAACACAACATAATCTAAAAACTGAGCAGCACGAACCCTATGAAAACAGGTGCTCCGAAAGGGGAAGATGATCCTGCTACCTAACATACTGTTTGTGTAAGTACCAACCCGGTTAACTCGGTTAGTCATATTCATAAAAGAGTACGGGATTGTGGTTACAAAAGTTTCAACATTTCCTTTTCCTTTTGTAATTTGTGTAACAGATATTCAAAAACTGTCAAAAATCTCGTAATGTGTCTGCAATATTTCCGAATGGATACTCTCAACTTCATAACTTGGTATTCTAGATTATTAAGCGTCTTTGTAAGCAGCATCCCAATAAGGGAAATCGCGCAAGAAATTGCAAGCCCTTAAATATTAAATGTATCAAATATCAAATACTCCATATGCAGGCGCCGCTAAGATTTTTTTTACAAAAAAAAAGTTCCCAATTGAAAAGCTATCTTTTGTCGTAGTTTTTTCTCAATTGACCTTTATCGTTAATCTCTTTATGCAAGTCAAAATAGGAGGCAGACTTATTAAGATGCAGTCTCGTTGACACTCATACCACATCTTCTGCATTTGAAAATGCCTTTACCAAGTCAGGAATATGACAGTTATTGTCCATTCTTTTGATGTGTTTTATCATTTGATTTGCCATTCGATTAAGAACTTTCCGTTTTGATTTTTCCTCGGAGTTCAGTATTTTTATGACTTAATTTCTTCCTTTACATGCATCTATTAACTTATCTGTAATATCCTTAATTTCAAGTTCGGACGGATGAATACCTTCAATATAGTAGTAGTCACAACACTTTGAATTAAACCGTGATAGGACATCTTCTATGTAGCGGAAGGTGAAGTTAAGGGATAATGCCTTGTTTTAAACAGTCATATTTTAAGTTAGTATATTGTTAATGCTTTTGATTATGCCATTTGGTTAGGGACTTTCCGTTTCGAATTTTCCTCGGAGTTCAAAATTTTGTGATTTTATTTCTTGTTATCTCTGTAAACAATTAGTTATTTTAATATACACTTTAAATTAGTTAGTATTAAATGTATAGCTTTCAGATTAGCTTTCTTTTCTTTTCTTATGCCTTTTTAGATAACAGTCATAAACAAAAACAAATAGGCCCCTTCCTCGTCACTACTCGATGTTAGATTTTTAAAACACGCTGTTCATACAATTTCTTCAAACTTCATTGTAAAAATTGTATTCGATTTTTTTTAGCAAATCCGCCCGTTTGATTTATTACGCCAATCAACATGCATGCCATGGAAAATCTTGTTGCTCAGAAATTATTGCGTGCGTTTATTATCTCGATTTGTCATTTAAGACTTAAATGCAATTTTGATTTTTACTATTTTGACAAAAATATTAACTTCCTGTAATCACTGAAAACAAGATCTTTTCCATGTTTTTTTCCGTTTCATCAAGGACGCTCTTAATTAAACTTTCAGGGGAAAGCGTTCTGGTAAATAATAAATCAAAGGTACCAGGGTTATAATTTGGTACGCTTGGGAACGAAACGTCCACCAGCTGTGGCATCGACCCAGTGGTGTAAATAGTTATCAAAGGTACCAAGATTATAATTAAGTAGGCCTGGGGACAAAACGTCCACAGGCAGTGGCATCGATCCAATGGTGTAAATAGTTATCTTGAAAAGGTACCAGGATTATAGTTTAGTAAGCTCGGGGACGAAACGTCCACCAGCAGTGGCATCGACCCAGCGGTGTGAATAATTATCAAAGATACCAGGATTATTATAATTTAGTACGTACGACAGACGCGCGTTTTGTCTACATAATACTCATCAGTGACGCTCATATCAAAATATTTATAAAGCCAAACAAGTACAAAGTTGGAGAGCATTGAGGTTTCAAAATTCCAAAAAGTTGTGCCAATTATGGCTAAGGTAATCTTTGCCTGGGATTTAACAATTCTTAGTTTTGTGAATAGGAAATTTATAAAAATGACCACATTATTGATATTCATGTCAACTTCGAAGTCTTGACTTCTTAAGTGTTTTAAATGGAAATATGATGAAATAAAAACAAATCTTTCAATCAATTATAATTTCCCTATACTAATAGCAAATAACGACAAGTGCACAGGGCTATAGGATCTTGATAGAAATTGTTTTGATATGTGACTATGCAAACAAAATTCCTGGAGAACTGACATCAATTTATTTTTTACCTGGGTGTCTCTTATAAACACTAATCATCAGTATATATTTGCATTTTGACCAGAGAAGGTCAGGGAAAATATTCCAAAAGAATCAAATTATATAAATCAATGAGTAGGACTTTTGAAATTAAGTTACTGAGCAAATTTAAGCGGACCTTATTACCATGTTAACATTGAATGTGTTTTATTCGAAAAGGCCGCACATACATGTTCTATTCGAGACGACATCTTCTCAAAAGTGTGTGAAAAACGGTAAAAAGACTCTTTTAATAAATTTTTAATCTCCGCAATCAGTTTTTAAACTGTTATATTTACGAAATGATTTGTATTGAATATTCATTTGACAAGAGCATAACCATGCACCCACAAAGGTTTGATGTGAATATACATATATTTTGGGAAATTTTAGAATACTTGATACGGACTTTTTGGAACACTACGTACCTTCAATATGCCAAAAAAATCATTTTTTCTTTTTAATTTCAGTTTAGGAGATTAAACAATTATATCGATGAATATCGAACATAAAACATAGTGTGTTTCCATGAACATTTCTAATAACACATTTTAAAAATAATTTCATTAAAATGTACAATTGATATTTGGTAATAATTTCTTATCAGTATCGTCACCGGCACTATTTCATGATTGATTTTCGAATCTATAATAAAGAGAGTAATTTCCCACTGTTTTTCGTATGGATTGAAGACCTAGGTGGTCTAAAGTTCTCACTAGCATGTGATCGTTTGAACCCAGACCTTGCACGACTCCGATCTGAAGTGCAAAGGCTTGATAGTTTTCCTGTTGAATTTCTCACATGGTATTCAAGCTTTCTTCAGTAATTAAATGTGACAATTACATAATAGTAGTCAATGGTCCTTAAAATACCATCAATCAATCATCCATCCACTGATGAAGATTGATTGTAATATCTTTAGATTTCCTTAGTTTTGTGTTGTCAGTAATTTTCACTAAATGGTTAATTGAACACAAATCTTTTTAAGAGATTCAATATAAAATGAACTAGAGATACAGGACGCCAATCTCTGCAATGATACTCTTATCACTTTCACTTCTAAATGGGACCGGATACGAACGAATGGTCAGATAAACGGACTGCAGTGATTTTTTTTGCACCCAAGTGATAAAGCGGTGGGTACAAATTGTATGTGTCTTGTCATGATAATAAGGTCAATTGGTAACACGTCAAAGTCATATTTTCTGATAGTTCATATTTTGTAAAGTGTTTGAATAAAATCAAAGAAAAATCGAATGCCAACTCAAAGAAAATAACTGAACAACTGCCAAATAATTATAAAGTTTTTAATTAATAATGCAAAGAGTCTGTACATTTCAGTTACTTCTGAACTCTTTTATTCTTAAAACATTTAGGTTTAATCCACCATTTTCTACATATGAAAATGCCTGTACCAAGTCAGGAATATGACAGTTCTTGTCCATTCGTTTTTGATGCGTATTGTTATATGATTTTGCCATATGATTATGGACTTTCATAATGGATTTTCCTCTAAGTTCAGTATTTTTGTGATTTAACTTTGTTCTATTCCCCTGCTTGCTTGGCATATTATAAAAAAAAAATGTGTTCTCAGAAAAAACCCACATTGAAATGGAAAAGGAAAGAGCTTTAAATTGAAGACGGTGTTTCCTTCAAATGGAGAAAGTTATCATCATCGATAAAAGAGCAGGATCTCGATATCTCATTTAGTCCTAGGTATCAAAATTCACAATCTTTAGTTTGTATAGCATGTATAGCGAGGAGGGTTAAAATCCTCAATTCTTACCTGAGAGTGTCTGGGATACCAAGTATTGGATTATATTTTCGTCCTCTTTCTTTTAAACTCACTGGTAACATGACATGCCTGCAAGTTCTTTTATAAACTAGTTTTGATGATACAAGTATTTCTAGCACTAGCAACTATAATTAGTCTAACCAGAAACAGATACAAAAAAACAGTCATAGTAGAAAAATTTCCAAATTTTTAAACAAAAAAACAATACACTGTGTGATCAAAATAGAACATGAACTGACAAATACTATTTTAGCTAAAATAAAATACAAAAGGAGTAGGTTCAATAAGACCCCTTTTTGGCCCCAAAATATGACAGTTTTACAAAATTGTGAAACGTAATCTTTAAGCTATTTATTGGAAAGAAAAATGTTTCTGCTTCACAAATATGGGCTGTTTTTCGACAATACAATGCACATATATCGGGTAGTATCAACAAGTCATGCTAAATTACTGAAATCTTCAAAATTTTAGCATTTTAGTTAAATTTTAGACGGTTTCGTGTTCATTCATAATATTGAAATGTAATTTGTATTTGATGATAATACATAATATATATAAAGGTTGAGGATGAACACGGATGCGACCACTTTCATTTTTGACAAAAACCATCTGAAAAGTGACGTTTTTTGGCATGTTTGATAGATTTTTCATATTTAAGCTTGAATCGGGTCGTTTTAAATGACTTAATCAGTTAAAATATATCACATCAACAAATCTAATCAGTTGAAATAGACACTTTGGTGTTTAAAAAGTGTCTAAAATCTTTCGTAAGATGAACTTGAAAATTGAGGCCAAAATCGGTCCTTACCGGACCTACTCCTTTCACAGAAAACCAGTCAACGCCAAAAAATTCACAGATGACTTATTGAAACATTGATAGGAAAAAATAGACGAAATACACCAATTAGATTTTTAAACTTTAAAGTAGATAATAAACTGACAACACCGCGGCTAAAAAAAAGACAGCAACAAAATACTAAACGCAACAAAGAAAACTAATGACCCCAACAAACAGCGAGGTTGAACTCAGATGTTCCGGAGTAAGCAAATTTTGCATATGGCACCTGTATAGATGTTAAAGTAAGTACACGGTGGGTTCGTTCGAAGAAAAGGAGGGAGAAATTGCGGTCACAACAGTTGGAACAGAACATATCATAAATAATACATAAAAGAACACGCATCCATGACACTGGAGTATGTTTCCTAGTCAGCTGCACTCGTTCAATACTGTTGCATTTTTAACGATTCCGTTTTCGTTATTATTAATTTTGGAATCAGTCCCTCACGGAAATATCAGCCTAGTAAAGAAGGAAAAGTCCCAACTGTTTGCTCTGTTGTGTTTGGTTCGACTCCAGTTTTGATGGAACTGTATCTATAAGTTAGATTGGGATGAATTAAAATTTAAAAAGAAATGTATTTTTTAGCAATATATGATTTTTAAAACAAACTGCTATGAGTTGTTTTGGGGATATTTATTCTTTTCATTTTTAAAGTGTAAATCAACCAAATTGAGTGTCTTCCATTTTGTTAGTTTTACACCAATTATAAGTAGTATTTTTGTTGCATTTCGGTGTTCCTTTTGTTCCTGTGGTTTTCTCTTACAGTTAGTGTTGGTTCCCTCGGTTTTGGTTTATAACCCGGATTTGGATTTTTTTTCAGTTGATATGATTCTTTTGATTACCGGAATACTACTGTTGGCTTTATTTATCGTTCGTTTTCCATTTCATACTGTATGGATAAGTTAAAATCAAATCTAGAAAGAATAAATATTGAATGTATCGTATTTGTATGTGTGTAATATTTTAATTTCTATCCCTGTGTTCAGTTGTCCATTGATTCACTTCGTTTTTGACATAAATATCAATTATATGGTCATTTTGATATATTTCTTGTTGTCGAAACTGGGTTTTTGTCAAAAAACTAATTTAGGTCCTCAATGCTCTTTAACCATGTATTTGTTTGGCTGTACAACTTGTTTTTTTATCTGAACGTCACTTATGAGTCTTAAGTAGATAAAACGCGCATATGGCGTATCCAATTATAATCCTGTTACCTGTGATAACTATTTACACCATAGGGTTAATGTTACTGCTGGTGGGCGTTGCGTCCCCGGGGTATCACCAGCCCAGTAGTCAGCACTTCGGTGTTGACATGAATATCAATCATATGATCATTTTGATAAATGTTCCTGTTGTCAAAACTTTAATCAATTTGTAAAAATAAGGATTTTCGTATCCCAGGACTAGATTACCTAAGCCGTATTTGGCACAAGCTTTTGTTTGGCTTTATAACTATTTTATTCTCAGCGTCACTGGTGATAGTTATCAGGTACCAGGATTATAATTTAGTACGACAGACGCGCGTTTCGTCTAAATATGACTCATCAGTGACGCTCATATCAAAAGATTTATAGAGCCAAACCAAAACCAAAAAGTACAAAATTGAAGAGCATTGGGGATCCAAAATTCCAAAAATTGTGCCAAATACGGCTAAGGTAATCTATGCCTGAAATAAGAAAATCTTTAGTTTTTCGAAAAATTCAAAGTTTAGTAAACAGGAAATTTATAAAAATGACCACATTTTTTATATTCATGTCAACACCAAGTCTTATGTAGACGAAACGCGCGTCTGGCGAATCATTATACAGTAGTATAATTCCGGTACCTTTGATAACTATTTAATCGATTATCATTGGTCAGGGTTTCCCCTGAGTCAATAATTTTTTTCGCCACCTCTTTCGCCAAAACAATAACCCTTTGAATAGATTTCTTCATAACGACAGTTTTCTTTTCTACATCATCGTTAATAAGTAAAACTTTGATAATGCTTGAAACACGTGTGTTACTAAAACGACTTTAAAGTACCCACTCAAATCAATTATCTATATCCAAGTTAATTTAATAATAAGGTTTTCAATTTAGAGACCTTTTTTGCTTTTTAACATTTTTCGTCTTAAGAACAGTTTTCTTTTCGGGGCTATCAATAAAGCTAGAGGCTCTAAAGAGCCTGTGTCGCTCACCTTGGTATATGTGAATTAAACAAAGGAGGCAGACAGTTCATGACAAAATTGTGTTTAGGTGATTGTGGTGTGTTTGTTCATCTTACTTTACTGAACATTCTTGCTGCTTACAATTATCTCTATCTATAATGAACTTGTCCAAGTAGTTTCAGTGGAAAATGTTAGTAAAAATTTACAAATTTTATGAAAATTTTTTAAAATTGATTATAAAGGACAATAACTTCTTAGGAGGTCAATTGACCATTTTGGTCATTTTGACTTATTTTTGAGTCTTAAATTGCTGTTCATTATTGCTGTTTACAGTTTATCTCTATCTATAATAATATTCAAGATAATAACCCAAAACAGCAAAATATCCTTAAAATTACCAATTTAGGGGCAGCAATCTAACAATCAGTTGTCCGATTCATCTACAAATTTCAGGGCAGATAGATCTTGACCAGATAAACAATTTTACCCCTTGTCAGATTTGCTCTAAATGCTTTGGTTTCTGAGTTATAAGCCAAAAACTGCATTTTACCCCTTTGTTCTATTTTTAGCCGTAGCAGCCATCTTGGTTGGTTTGCCCAGTCACAAAACACAATTTTTAAACTAGATAGCCTAATAATGATTCTGGCTATGTTTGGTAAAATTTGGCCCAGTTGTTTCAGAGGAGAAGATTTTTGTAAAAGTTAACTAAGATTTACGAAAAATGGTTAAAAATTTACTATGAAGCGCAATAACTCCTAAAGGGATCAACTGATCATTTTGGTCCTGTTGACTTATTTGTAAATCTTACTTTGCTGAACATTTTTGCTGTTTACAGTTTTTCTCTATCTATAATAATATTCAAGATAATATCCAAAAACAGCAAAATTTCCTTAAAATTACAAATTCAGGGGCTGCAACCCAACAACGGATTGTCCCATTCATCTTAAAATTTCAAGGCAGATAGATCTTGACCTGATAAACAATTTTACCTAGTCAGATTTGCTCTAAATGCTTTGATTTTGAGTAATAAGCCAAAAACTGCATTTTACCCCTATGTTCTATTTTTAGAAATGGCGGCCATCTTGGTTGGTTGGCTAGGTCAAAAACCACAAATTTCAAACTAGATACATAAATGATGATTATGGCCAAGTTTGATTTAATTTAGCCCAGTAGTTTCAGAGGAGAAGTTTTTGGTAAAAGATCATGGAGATTTACGAAAAATGGTTAAAAATTGACTATAAAGGGCAATAACTCCTAAAGGGGTCAACTGATTATTTTGGTCCTGTTGACTTATTTGTAAATCTTACTTTGTTGAACATTTTTGCTGTTTACAGTTTATCTCTATCTATAATAATATTCAAGATAATATCAAAAAACAGCAAAATTTCCTTAAAATTACCAATTCAGGGGTAGCAACCCAATAACGGGTTGTCCCATTCATCTTAAAATTTCAGGGCAGATAGATCTTGACCTGATAAACAATTTTACCTAGTCAGATTTGCTCTAAATGCTTTGGTTTTTGAGTTATAAGCCAAAAACTGCATTTTACCCCTATGTTCTATTTTTAGCAATGGCGGCCATCTTGGTTGGTTGGCTAGGTCAAAAACCACAAATTTCAAACAAGATACATAAATGATGATTATGGCCAAGTTTGGTTTAATTTGGCCCAGTAGTTTCAGAGGAGAAGATTTTTGTAAAAGATTATGGAGATATACGAAAAATGGTTAAAAATTGACTATAAAGGGCAATAACTCCTAAAGAGGTCTACTGACCATTTTGGTCCTGTTGACTTATTTGTAAATCTTACTTTGCGGAACATTATTGCTGTTTACAGTTTATCTCCATCTATAATAATATTCAAGATAATAACCAAAAACAGTAAAATTTCCTTAAAATTACCAATTTAGGGGCAGCAACCCAACAATGGGTTGTCTGATTCATCTGAAAATTTCAGGCCAGATAGATCTTGACCTGATAAACAATATCAACCCCCTATTAGATTTGCTCTAAATGCTTCGGTTTTTGAGTTATAAGCCAAAAACTGCATTTTACACCTATGTTCTATCTTTAGCCATGGCGACCATCTTGGTTGGTTGGCCGGGTCAAAAAACACAAATTTTTAACTAGATACATCAATGATGATTGTGGCCAAGTTTGGTTTAATTTGGCCCAGTAGTTTCAGAGTTTTGTAAAAGTTAACGACGACGGACGACAGACGACGGACGACGACGGAAGACGGACGACGACAGACGACGGACAACGGGCGACGAACGCCAAGTGATGAGAAAAACTCACTTGGCCTTTTAGGCCAGGTGAGCTAAAAAGGAGAGGGAGGGTAAAAATTATGCTTCAAACACATTTGTCGCAAGGTGGTTAATAGATCTCTTTTGTGACATGTGACGGACGCCATTTAACCATATCATTTTGTATAATACAATGTAATCAACACCTCTACTAATTAGTCCTTTGATGTCGATAGCCATAAATGCAAACAGTTGATTATTGATTAGTTGATTTTCTGTCAAAATCTTAACGAGTTTAAGGTGAATTCCGAGTACTGGTAAAGTCAGAGAAACCCGAACAAAAGAAGATAAACAAGATGGCTGAAAATTAATCGTTATGTTTATTTCTTTCGCCAAATTCTTTCGTCAATGACGTATTTTAATCGCCATAATTATTATTTTTCGCCAGCGGAAACCCTTATTGAATACATAAATAATATTACTACTTGATATTCTTTATGACCTATTGTGTCCTTACTGCTGCTACTACCATTAGAGAACTGAATGGATACTTTTTGAAGAGAACAGGTGTGATGTGTTCACATGATATATGGTTGGGGCTAAATTCTTAAAAACAACGCACAAGTCATGTCATTAGAACAGTCACTCCAAGATACATAACTTGAACTGAAACAGTCGACAGTTTGAGGTTAATACGGATTTCGGTTTAACTCGCATGCTTTATTTGAAAGTTTATGTACCAAACAAAACCAGTTTATATGGGATTATAGCTGCTTATAAGTTGGTTTATTTATTTTGAGTTAGTGAACTATTGTGTGTCGTTAGTTTATATTTCGTTTTTTTCAACGACGTTGTGAAATTGTTTTTGACGTTTAAATATAGCTTTGTTATCTTTCGCTTGTCTTTTAAATCTTAGCCAAATTTATTCTTAACTAAAGGTGGTACTTAAGACTACAGGGAGATAACTCTGTAAAATCAGCAGAATGTTTTAATGACGTTGTGTTCATAAGGGATTACTAAGCTTCTCAATGAACAAAATAAGTATTTGTCAAACTGCTATATAACCAGTCTAATTTTTCTGATAAAACGGTTGGTTCAAATTTTTTGAAATTTTTATATCTTTGTCAAAGGGTCAAAGTAAATACTTTGTCACAATTTTAAAAAAATTAAACAAGTCAAATTAATTTTAGTTAAAGTGTTAGGTACCACCTTAAATGACATCAACTTAGATGAAAATGGTAAAAGGTAATAAAGGGCACTGGTCGATGCTTTGATGACAAACGGATGAATAGACTCTAGAAACGATTGCATTTTTTTTGGAAACGGTTAAGCTAGAATGAGACGATAGATTACATGAAATTTAAAAAAAATGCAGGTCAATTAAGAATCGAGAAATTCACAAAAATATAAATTGAGTCAGAATACAAATACAAAAAAGAGATAAAGCATCTTTATGGTAACAAAATCAGAATCCATCAGAGAAGAATGAACAAAACAAAAACATACATATCAAATTGTATACTTTAATATCAAAAAATCAATTCTGTACAATTAATTTAAAAATATTTAAAAAATAGTACTGTAAAAATACACACAAAGAACCACCAAATGTCTCAATAATAAATGTCCAAAAGTCTTCAGCTTTGAAATGTAAAAACGTGACAAAAACAAGACTGAATGAGTGTGAATAAACAAAAAGTGTATGAAAAATGTCATTACAACGAAAAACCATAACCATCATATCAACAGTAAGCATGTATATATATGTATACATAATAAAAAAGATTTCTACGTCAGAACTAGTATAAATATTTGAATGAAAGCAACGTTATGATGAGTATGGATGATCATGAAGTCAATGGTAACGTTTCCACCTTTAATTTCTTTTTTTTTCAGCACCTTTATTAGATTTTCTGTTAGCAGATTGTTTCATCTTTATTTGTAGAATTTTCTTCAGCTGATAAGAGTTGCATATGAAAATGTGTGATGTTGTTCGGATTTTCATAAAGTCGTTCGTCTTCATCAAAGAAATTCATGTTCTCGTTTATATAAATTTCTTGATCATTATTTTCTTCCTTATTGTCCAATGAAGATGCGGTTTTCACAGTCCAAGAATTAGGGGTGCTGTCCTCATTTTGATATTGATGTTCATCTGTACATGAGAATTTTATGTTCCCATTTATATATATTTCTTGGTCATTTGTTTCTTCCTGTCCGTGTGACGAAGATGCTTTTTTCGAAGTCCAAGAATGGGTGATCTTGTCCTGATTTTTATACAGATGTTCATCTGCACATACAAACTTCGTATTCGCGTGTATATCATTTTCTTGATCATTGTTACTTTCCTCCTTGTCCGTCGAAGATGTTGATTTCACAGTCCTAGAATGGGTAATGTCGTCCTGATTTTCATAATGTTGTTCATCTACATAAGAAAACTTTATGTTCCCGTTTATATAATGTTCTTGTTCATCGTTTTCTTCTATTTTTTCCGAAGAAGATTTTGATTTCATAGTCCAGGTTTGAAGAGGAAAAGTGTCCGCATCAGTTTGCGGTGCTTGGTTACAATTTCCTTGCAGAGGTTGATATGGCTTTAGATATTCAACCTTCGCGTTGTCTTTTTTAATGAATTGCGGTGAATCGTTTGTATACCCGCATGGTTCATTCGTCAAATCATATATTTGCTCATACACATTACTGTTATGCGTGTCATCATTATTTTCGAAAGCAAAATTACTTTGATCAGATGTATGAATGCAACGACAACTTTCATGGAGAGCAAATGAAGTGGCGACAGTGGTTCTGTCATTATTTTCTGAATATAAAGGACAGATGCAAGTATAGTGCTCGGAGATACGGATATTATCTTCTAAAGCTAAATGACAGGCGGGATAAGTATCGTCTGAACTTCCTGCTTGTTCCTTTGCATTAGTTATATTCTTCATCTGAATGGGGTTTATATTAGAATTGTCTACCAGTTCCAACGCTTCAACTTCATCATATATACCGTTATATGAAGTGACTCGCATATTTCTATTATCTTCCTTGATAGATTGAATTTGTCTGCTATCCCTCGTTTTCCATATGTTCTTGCAACCGCAAAGACCTAGCACCAATATCATACCACAGACAATTCCCAGAATGTATACGACTAAGTTCCGATCAACAAATCCTGAAATCATGAAGATATTTGTTATCATCATTTGATCATGAGATAAATCAAGAAAAAAATTTCTTCGTATCTTTTTTCATTTTGTTTAATGGGTTTTTGTTTGCTTTTCTATGGTTTATTTTGTTGTTTTTCTGGTTTTTATGTTAAAGATTATTTTAGTTTTATTAAGGGGAGAGAATACAATTTAATACAAACATTACATGAAACAAGACATCATCTAAACTATAGAACCCGGACTTCGATTTATTGTGTTATTAAAAACTTAAACCGCATCTAATCATACAAATTGGTAGTACAATACAAAATAACTAGAAGCCATAAAGAGCGTGTGTCGCTCAACAGGTTATTTGAGCAAAGCAGAACACACTCACAAAAAATGTATACAAGAAATGATCTCATTTTAAAAACTCTATATTTTCTTTTATTTTGTTTTACTGATCTTTTAGTCTGTTTAGTTTAGACTGTACATCTGAATGATGATGTGGATTTGATACAAGTCACACAAAAAAAACAAACAATAGCCACAAATCACCAAAAGGACAAGACAAGAACCAATAGAAAGAACGATAACAACAAGAAGATGGAAATGGATTGGACACACTTTACGTAAAAGCAACACAAATATAACAAAACATGCACTAGATTGGAAACCCCAAGGCCATCGTTAAAGGGGGCAACCAAAATCCACCTGGCACAGAGATTTAACATCTGATCTCCAGAAAATTGGGAAAACATGGGGTGAAGCAAAGAAACTAGCCAAGGACAGGAAAAGATGGAAAACAACTGAAGTCGCCCTATGTCCCCCATGGGACGAAGTGGATTAAGTCAAGTAAGTCACAAATCGCCAAAACAAGATACCCACAGGTACTGAAAGCTATCTCAGACCCACTTTCAACTTATCAATAAATTTGAATATTCCAGATTAGTGAATCAATCTTTACATATCCAACAGGTTCAGTGTAAATACGTCATAAATCTTCAATATCAGAAGTAAACTTATCGACAGGAAGTAGGATCATAAACATAAATACGAATATAGAATTGAGAATGGAAATCTTTCACATTCTTTTGGTTTATATAACGGTGTTTAAGTGGCATCTTTTAAAAAAAAAAATACTTTCCTTTGGTATATACCTATATGGAGTTATTTTCTTTCAGAACGTCAGGTCATTCTTTTCCAGAATCAACCCGGACGATACCATGTTTCAATGGTATATGCTCCAAGGCATAAAATAGTTACCTGTGTAGGGTCATTATTTTCCTTGATAAACATGCAATCTATGATTTACTTCAAAATTTTATTCGTCTAATAGTTTTTTGTTGCCGATTTGGAAATTTATTTTCTAAAGTACAACCGATGATAGATGTAAAAGAAACCGTCATTGTAGACCCGCAATTTAATTTTAGAAACAAATAAATAGAAGTTTTGTTGATTTACCGCTATAATAAAGAAACATTATCATATAGGTCAGATGAATTTTAATGTACACTTTCATAAATAAATCCAGATTTAACATGTGTAAGATTTTGAAAATCTAAATAGGTTGATTACTTAACGTCCAGTGGCAAATATTTCATGCATGTTCAGAACGATACACACTGAATAGGAAATCATACTGTGACCTACATGTATTTATATTCGTCTTCGTGTCAGTTCGTAACTTTTAAAAATTTATGTATACCTTTTACTCTATCAAATGATCAACTAATAAAATAATCTTATATTCTATTGAATAACATTAACATAACTCACGAAAGGGTCGGGTGCGGAGGGGATATAATTTTATCCTGATTATTTTTTAATAAAATGTATTGCTATTCGATGTTTCTGAATTTTTCATTCGATTCAAGTAAAATGGTTAAATAAATAACAACTTTTCCGCGATAGAAATAACATAACAAAACAAAACGAAAAAACATACCCCTCTCCCTTTTCCATAAGATAAGTTATACAATAAATACATTACAATGTGTCTTGTATTTGTCATACACCGTTATCGGATGGTAACAATACATTTGTGTCTTACTTCATGCAGTTACAGTAATATCTTTATTGTGTATGGATAACAATTTTTAAAAGGTTTATATCTTAATTATTTAGTGAGTTTTATTTCACATTTTAAATGAGCCGCAGGGCGTATTAAAACCTGAACGCATTAGAAAGGAATATCCCACTTTAGTGTTGTCGGTAAAAAAGGATACTAAATTTTACAAATCTTTATAAAATTAAAAATTTTTTACGGTATATAAGTCAGATAATGCATATTTTAAGGTTTTTGTTGTCGTAGAACACACCTCGGGATGTCAGGATTGTTCAAAGAAAGACCTTCCTCCGGTCGGTCTTTCATTTGATCAATCCTGACACCCCTCGGTGTGTTCTACGACAAGAAAAACCTTAAAATATGCATTATCTATAACATAATCTTAGATTATATGGACTCCCCCGTTTTTAATTTGCCATGAATATATTTACATTAACTTACTCGGAATCGTTGATTGGGTAGTTGTCACTCTTGAAGACGAATCAACGCAACCATGTACATTATCACATCTAAAAATAACCAATAAACATTATACACTTTTTATTAATAATTTGTTTAATTTAACGCGCCTAATTAAAGAATGAGATAATGCATGGCGAAGTTACAACATAAACCAATAATTCTGGTTATTAGTAGTCTTTTATTTTGAAAGTGTTTTAACCGAAAACTACAAGCATGATATACTACAAAGAAAATATTCCGATTCAATACAGGTTCCCTTTAAGTAGAATGGGTGTCTCCCATAATAATTGATTATAAAATACCAGAGACATTTGGTAACTGTTAATAAGTACAAGATACCAACCACAAAACTTTTACTTTTCTACATTTGCTAGAGGTATAGGGGAGGGTTGAGATCTCACAAACATATTTAATCTAGCCGCATTTTTGAGCCTGTCCTAAATCAGGAGCCTCTGGTCTTTGTTAGTCTTGTAATATTTTATTTTGGTTTCTTGTGTACAATTTGGAAATTAGTATGGCGTTCATTATCACTGAACTAGTAGATATTTGTTTAGGGGCCATCTGAAGGACACCTCCGGGTGCGGGAATTTCTCGCTACATAGAAGACCTGTTGATGACCTTGTTTTTTCTATGGTCGGGTTGTTGTCTCTTTGACACATTCCCCATTTCCATTCTAAATTTCATTTTAAAATTATGCTACGATAACAATTTGAAATCAAGATTAAAAATATCACCTTTGACGATCATTACATTCACAAAAACAAAGGCAATCATTCCCATACCAGTTTTTAGTGCATGGCTCACAGTTAGACCCGTTAGTCAATATAAAGCCACATGGACATGCTGAAAAATATTATTAAAAATTGTTTGAAAACTCTCATACTATAACAAAAAGTGTACACATATACTTTATTATTTTACAACCCAAGAGATGATCACTAATCGCCGTATACATTAGCAAATACACGACTTTAAAATGCAACAGCGTATTTTTTTTTATTCAATGGAGAAAAACTTCTAAGGTTCCACAACAAATATGAATAAGTTAAACCTCTGAAATAAAACTGAATCTAAAAAAAAAATATTAGAAAATATGAAGCTCCCTAAAAACTCTTCCGATCAAAACCATGTTTAATTCCATCATTGAAAAAAAGGATAAAAATGAGCAACAATTGAAATGGATATAAATACGATTCAATTGATATAGTAAAAACGGATAGATGTTTTGGAATGATTGTGAAATAAAACCATGGCAAAATGTATTCGACTATACTCTACAAAAGACATCTCGGTTTCAAAGTTTGAATAGTGACACTTGAAAATTATATCAATCAAAATTACAAAACAGTTTGCAATGAATAAAGTAGATATTTGCGTCTTCGTTATTGGAAAGGGACGAAGATTTGACCTACCCATCACTCTTAGGAAAGCGTGGGCATAACTTTTAGCATAACTGTCTTCACCATTTCTGTCAAATATTATATTTCCCGTCTCACAACTTATACTACTCGAGTCTTCTGGATACTTTACATTTTTAATTGTAAGGATTTCTTTATCTGCGCTGAGCTGATATTTATGTGAAAAATTGCTATCATCTGCAAGAAAATAGTTTGATAATTATTATCATATTAATATTTAAAATATCAGATGCGCAACAGCAGGATCTGCTTACCCTTCCTGATCCCTTGAGATCACCCCTTTTTTTTGGTGGGGTTCGTGTTGTTTATTCTTTAGTTTTCTATGTTGCGTCATGTGTACTATTGTTTTCGTTTGTCTTTTTCATTTTTAGCCATGGCGTTGTCAGTTTGTTTTAGATTTATGAGCTTGATCGTCGCTTTGGTATCTTTCGTCCCTCTTTTATTATAAAACTGAAAAGATGCTGCCTAATCTAACTCGCATTTGTTACTTTACAGCATCAATGTTAGGCAAAACAAAAAATGCATTAAACTTTGCTTCCTGTTAAAATATTTTGAAAAAAAAGAATAACAAGTTTATACCCTGATAATAAAGAATTTAGCCAAGAAATACCAAGGACAATTAGGAATCGTTACATGTTTATCCATAACTTAAAATATATACAAAACATTCACACTCTTTATCATGGTATCTTAATTTTTGTCCATTACATTTTGAAGTGTAAACATTTTTTTTGGTGGACCATGTATTCAATTGAATCTATTACATACGCAATATGTGCATTGTTCCTTTCTTGTCGTTTTGTATCCATACATGAAGAAGGTAGGAAAAACTCACATTGTTCATCAGACAATTCTTTTCTATTTATCCTCCAAATAGGTTCTGAAGGAGTGTTTTCACCAGGAAGGGATTCCATTTTGCACCTGAACACAGCATTTTGACCATCCGGGATAACTTGGGATTTAAGTATCTCACCTTCTTGAAAGATCGGTTTGGCTAATTGATATAAAAGATTTTCTTTTAATGAGGTGAATTATACAAGATCGAAATTTGGTGTCGGTTCTTTAACGTCGTTGTCTTTCAACCAGTCGGTGTTGAGCGTTCCTGATAAAGGTTAATCAGAAAAGCGCTTCGGACACATGCAATTTATAACATGTTATTTTCATTCTTTTATTTAAAAAAACAAAGTCGTTTTCGTATGAAACTTTTTTGTCGAGTACGTATTAGTATATGAGCGATACCTGTTGGTCATATATTTATTTACCTCAATGTTTACATCTCGACTTTGAGATAATGAAAAACGCTGTTTGCACAAACTTAATCCAGTAAGGATACTTTCATTTAATAGTGTGTGTTGTTCAACTTCGACATACAACTTGATTAATACAATAACGATACATTCCAATATATTACTATTGATACTTACTAGTCTTTCTTGGTTTATTTTGCGTTAATTCTGTGTAAAAGAATGTTGTTTGTCTATATTGTTACATGTATTCCTTTACTTGTAAATAATTTTTCTCAGGTATTTTTTCATTCTGTAACTGATGTCTTTCGGTAACTACCTGTAATATACTTTCAATACCATGAACTCATTTAGATCCCAATACAATCACTGATAAATTAATGGATACTTACATGTTACATTGACATACATGCGAGCTTCAACATAACCACCAATGTTGAAGCCCTTACACATATAAGTTCCTTCATCGGTTAAGTCTAAATGTGTTATTTTCAGGTTTCTCCTGACACTAGGATCAGTGAATTGATATTTGCTACTTGGTTGTATTGGTTGATTGATGCCAGGCAAATACCATTCAATATCTGGAAGGGGACTACCGTGAAAAAAGCAGATAAGTAAATCACTGTATAATAATTAAAATGTAGAGCATTTGTTCAAAGTAATAGATCAAAATATCCGAAAAAAGAAAACTAAGGAAAACTCAAATCCTATTGACACTCAAGAGAGCAACAAGAATTGTTGAAACAAGTAAAACATGTACATTTCAGATTTTTGAAAGAATCCGCCTGATATGTGTGTACTAGTATTTAATCTGCTTAATTGCAGTAAGGTAAATACTGATGTTCATCAACATTGATTGGATGTTAAAGGCAGGAAAATAGGAACCTTTACAGAGCAATTACATGCGTTCAAAATTTTCGTTTAGTCCACTTTGTTTGAAGGTTTTTTCTTTTCTTTTTTCAAAGGGGCAAACGCTACGACTTAGACAAAAATCAAAGTTTAAAGTATTGATAAAAGCTGTATTGTGAAATATTATTTTAAAAGCAGAAAGTAAGGCTCAAATCTGTCAAAATTCGGTCATTAAAGTCACTGATGTATTATTTGCTTGCAATAGAATAGTTCGACCTTATATGAATCGGTTTTCATGAGAACTGCAGTGTAACCCTTTAGTTGGATATGGGTTGCGCGTGTACTAGACAAAGGCAACAGTAGTATACCGCTGTTCGTAACTCATAAATCGATTGAGAGAAAAAAAAAACAATTCCGGGTTACAATAAGGTGTGGTCAACTATTAAAAAGAAAAGAATGTCAACATCGAAAGTTAAACAAGGGTGAACCATTTCGTTCACTGATTAGATTTACACAACACAATTATTATACTGGTTAAAATGATGATTTATTCATTTTATTCAAGGTATAAAATGATATCAAAAAGATTTTAAAAATTTTAACTTCACATAGTCGCTATCTATCTATATTCATATTTATGGAGTTTTTATATACGTAATCAATATATAAATTAAGGACTTTCGATTAGTTAATACGTTATATATAGACAAGTTAGAGCTTATTGAATCTTGAACTTCGTCTGCAATTAATATAATATGAACAAATTCGTACATAACACATTGACCTCTTTTAGAGTCCATTTATGATTAAGTAATGATAGAAAAGTGCTTGAACTAAGTCAGGAATATCAGTTGTTTTAAATTCGTGTCAAGGGTAGATAAAATAGGGTGTTTTCTTTGGTAAGGTTTTAAAAACTTTGTTATTTTTGTTAATCTGTCTATGCAGTAAATGCGTTTGACATTGCTGGATTAGAAGTTACAGTTATTAAAATATTTGAAAACCTGATTCAATGACTACTTGTTACTATGTTTAACTAGCTTTCTCTTACATGTAAGTTGATACTTTGTGTTCTTCCGGTTTAAGTTATATGTATTTGTACGTATCGATCTCATACTTCTTTTAAGTTTTAATAACTGAATTTCACATTTTGATCTGATGATATGCTGTTACAACACCGTTTATGTAAGTGGAGATTTAAGCACATGTCAATATTTGAAACCCGGTTCTTTATAAATGTGTCTGTTCCAATTCAGAACCCCTTTTATCAAGCGGGTTTTGTAGGTAGCTGTCTTTTATGGTTTATTTTAATCGTTTATTGTCTTATCCTCTCATAGGCTGGTGACTTTTTAACGTTTAAATTAGTTATGTCAGCGCTGTTCATAGATTTTATAACACACGTAAATTCCCATCCTATGGTTTCATGCGAGAAATTATCTCACTAACAATTATGCAACATCTTTGTATATAATTAAAACTTACTATCCGGAAAAAATGCACTGTAGTTCAGCATCTCCTCCAAGTAAACCCTTAACATCTTGTGAGAAAAGAAGTTGTGGTTTAATAAGAGAAGGGTTGAAATCTGAAACTAGATTTACAAAATTAATATAAGTATGCGCTTGCGTATCAACTCAGATTTAAAAGGTTAGAAAAAAAATATCACTGATTATGGAACTAATTTCATCTGGAACAAGCTTTCAGTCACTGCTAGTACTCAGTGTGCGGAAATTTCTTGCTACGTTGAAAATCCATGGTGGTAATTTGCTGTTTTCTGCCCTATGGTCGAGTTGTTGTCGCTTTGGCACATTGAACAATTGCGTTATCAACTTTTGTTGGTTGATTATTGAAAAACCAGTTAGAGAGAAGGCGAATTATAGCGCTAACAAGTTAATTCGGGAGTTATGAGATGGGGAAATAATCAAATGGTTATTTCAAAGTCTATGCAATTCGTAGGATATGCAACTAAGAGTATTACACTTTTTAATTTAAACGTTACAAAATACTAAAATAGATATAATTACAAACAAGATATGGTTGTAACGGAGTATTTGTTCAAAGTCTTCAAAACTCACTCATATATCAATTAATTCATATCGAAATATCAAGCAAGAAATGCATATTTCACAGAAATGGAACTTAATGATTTATGAGATATTTGAACATTATCAAATACAAGGTTTAGAAAGCCCCCTGAGTTACAATTTTGAAGTAACAGACAGGTATAAGACCTATTTATTTACACGATATTGGTACATTTTCAAACGGCAGTGTGTACGGATGATCCCTATATTTTAATCAATTTGTCATGAAATGTCCATCAGGAACTTAGTTGGTTTATGAACGAATATGGGTCGGAACCGTTTTAAATATTCTTCAGTTTTGTTACTCTTTGTCACAATACAAATATAGAAATTGAATAAAAAATAATAACTTGCTGTTTTTAAAAGGCGAATACGCCGTCTTGCTTAGTATTGGTCCTATTTAGAGTAAGTATTATCAGCTCAATATGCAGTGACTCGATACTGACACTCTTTAAAGCTGCCTTTTCTTAAAATATCTGTATATTAACAAACAAATATACATAAAGAAGACTCCCTCTCTATAAGGCAAAGTTGATCTAATATTGCTTTGGATATTAAAAGTCTTTTTCGGTCAGATTACTCTTTTGGTATTTAGTTACTTATATGTTTTTGCGTCCTTATTCAAATTTTGGGGTTTGAGGGTTCCAAATAAAAGTAAATCATCAAGAAAAGTGTTTCGTGCGCATAAACGCTTCAGATGGCCGAAACCGACATGCATTTCTCAGCTGATAATGTGTCGCGAAATTATTTCCCTTAAACATATACAGGCTTCACCAGTCTGCCTTTCCAAAATTTCAAAGTGATGTTTTCATTTGGAGAGAGCACAAACAGCAGCAAAGAGAAAAGTAAAACGAATCAAGTGTCGTTGCAAGGATTTGGAAAAAAGAGGACATACTTGTATTTATTGAAATGAAAACGGTTTTCAAAAATGATACACTTATTCAGGATTGTTAAGGTTTTCTTTGGCAATAAAATATATTTTCATGGTTCTTCACTGTGGTAAAGAAACATTTACCAGGCCCTCTGCAAATTGACAGCGGTTTTTCAATTAAAATTTAATTGTTTTGGTGTAAGGAACTGATGTGCAGTTATTGAGTTTACTTTCATTGCAGCAATTGTAATTGTAATTTATCTGCTTGTGAACAAGTATGTCTAGCTTTAATAATTACCTCTCAATATTGTCATAATTACATTGCCGCCTTTGTAAAATGCTCTCATTAGTTCATTGTTTATACCGCATGCGTAGGGGGTAGCTGCTGTAGATCCATCATTTACGTCAACGTACACAAAATGTAGAGTACCTTATTAACATACAACATTTTAATTAAAAACTGTTTAGCCTTTAAGTTTGATTCAAGTTTTAAAATGGAAAGGGTAATGATGTGAACAATTACTATCTCTGTAGATGACACAACATAAACACTAAACATTGTCCAATGAACCATAAAATTGAGGTCAAGGTCATATGAAATTTGATATATGAACATGTACACTTTACAATCATTACAAAGTACATCAAATGGTTTTGATTTATAGCTTTATACTAAGCGATGATCACAGTCATATGAACTCGCTTTGAAATGTCTGATGCAGAAATATGCATTAGCAATCATACCACATCTTCTTTTTTATGTAGATTTTTCTGAAATAGATAAGATCAATCCCGCATTTTTCTTCATTTTGATAAAATTGCAATAATAAATGGACGCAATAATTGTTTCACCTTCGGGCCAAGTGAGCTTAAAATAAGGTGAGATGGTAAGATCGCCAATGAGAGAACAATCCATAAGAGGTCAACAGTTCTGACGCAAGAAAAAATAAATCATAAACCTGTAATATATAATGGCTTACATCACAAACACAGAGACACATTCTACTACATCTACACAACACGAGCAATAAACTTTGCAATCAATATAAAATAAAATTTAGTTTTCTGGTTTGAATTGGTTAAAATTTCTCATTTTGAAGCCTTTTTTTAACTTACTAAGCGGGAATGGTTTTACTCCTTGTTGAATGCCGTACGATGAGCTAATGTCTGTGTCATTTAGTTTCTTGTGGAAAGTTGTCTCATTGACAATCATACCACATCTTCTAATTGATATATATGTAGGACTCAAATCTATGGCGGGTTCGAAATCTATGCCAGATTCCTAATATATGGTAAATATGACGTTACAAACGTCAAACAAATCAAATCTATGGCAAATTTTTTTGTGTCCAAATCTATGGCAGAAATAGGAACTGCTCAATTTTCCGGGGAAAAAGAGTATAATATAAAGTCACAATAATGATAATAGATATAGGAGATGTGGTGTGAGTGCCAATGAGACAACTCTCCATCCAAATAACAATTTAAAAAGTAAACCATTATAGGTTAAAGTACGGCCTTCAACACGGAGCCTTGGCTCACATCGAACAACAAGCTATATAAGTCGTCGCCGACTTCAGCAAAGTTGTTGGGTTTCAAGTTCTGGCATGACGTCCTGTGTTTAAAATACTCAGGAAAACACTTTCCGTTTTCCGTCTCAGTATTTTGGGAATGGAGTTATAGTAAATATTTTAGCGTTTACGGCTGGCAAAGAATTTACGATGAGAAGGTGAAATTAAAGTGACTCAAATCGTCACCAGTTATAAAAAAAGATTGATTAACGCTAAAACAAATATTACATTAAAAAATATGTTCAATTTCTTGTTAGTTAATGGATTTGGTTTTTTTTCTAGTTGTTATATGTTTTTAATGGATTAAACAGGTACATGCACAGATTAAGAAGTGGCTATTTTTTCAGAGGTGATCGTTTTAATCCTGATTTCTATATTATAGTATATCACTCCTACACTTTTGTATTGTTGGCATCACCATTTGGTTGACCATTATGGAATTTTTATTTCACAAATGTTTATAGACATGCTCCCGTTGTCGTACATATCAACTTATTTAAGACAAGTCCGCGATTGACATTTTGTATATGAACTGCCTTGTTATACATTTGCTCAAAATCTGCCATAGATTTGAAACGAAAAAAATCCGCCAAAGATTAGAAAATTACCAAACTTGCCATAGATTAGGGTTAGATTAGGGTTTAAATAAATCTACCATAGATTTGGAATGGCATGACATCATATTTACCATAGATTAGGAATCTGCAATAGATTTGGAACCTACCATATATTTGAGTCCTACATATGATATATATATATATAGACAGACAGAGACAATGTTCGATTTATGATCTGATGTTTTGTGTTTTTTACTTAAACTATATATATATATATATAGAAGCCCAGGTGGTCGTGTTGTCTAGCGGGACGGCTACAGTGCAGGCGATTTGGTGTCACGATATCTCAGAAGCATGGGTTCGAATCCCGGCGAAGGAACAACAAAACATTTGCGAAAGCAAATTTACAAATCTAACATTGTTGGGTTTATGTTTAAACGAGTTGTATAAAATTATTATACTAGTGGCAAAAGTCCTTAAATTAAGGGTTTATATTATCATGAAAAATAAACACATGAAAGTATTTCTGCGAGGTAGTTTAACAAATTAAGAATTTATTGTATGGACTGATGACTAAATTGAATTTACCATCTTTATCGATGGCTATTCGTTTAGTTTCACGAATAGTATTACTGGTTCCATCCCCTAACTTCCATTCAACTCTACACTCGTCAGCAGGTTGACATCTCCGTTTACCCACACATGGTATAGACAAACTCCTATACTGGTAAGCAATTGGTAATGTCCTTTCAACTGAGTTTCTAAAACTTGAAATAACTATAAAAAATGGTAAAAAAAAATGGTTGTTCAAAGCTAAAATCAAAGAAATTGAAACAAGGCTTTTCTTGTGGTTTAGTTTTGTAGTATAACATGAAATATAACTGCATGTCAAATTTTTGTTTTATTGATAAGGAATCTGCGAGTTGATATCTTTTTTAGAATATGGTTGACTGGGCTACATGAATTTGACCACTTTGATTCGGGAATATCCCTTTGTATAATGTCATAATAAATGTTAGTGCTGACTTTTTCCCAGAAGTGTTAGAAGGCTACATTGTACAAGTGACATTCCATTTGGTCACAATTATATACAAACGGGTTTTTTTCGTGAGATTCTTACTAGAAAAGAGAAATTCCCTATAAGCATCAGTGTTAATGATAACCTTTGTTATATAAGAAGATCGATTTCTTTTAGACTTATTCAAAAACATATTTCTTTCATATACGTTGATTTCTCTCCCTACAACAGAAATAAAATTCGGTTAGTATAAGTAAGTTGATACCCTTTCTTTCTAGAGATTTCATTGGCGAAGAGATGTGTATTTAAAACAACACCACGCATAGTCAATATGTAAAATAAAGGCAACAGTAGTATACCGCTGTTAAAATCTCACAAATCCGTGGACACAAATCGGGGTAACAAATGAGAGATCTACTTCTCTGATTGACCTTAATATAAAAGGATTCCCGTAGCGCGTTTTTGTATTAATTGATTATTCAAAGGGTAATTCACATGAGGCCATATGCATCCGTAAATACTTACCAACGAAGAGCTGGCTTAATATCAGTTCCCCTTGGGAAAAAGTAAAATCACATACTGAACTCCGGGGAAGTTCAAACCGAAAGTCCCTTATCAAACGGAAAAATCAAAAGCTGAAACACCTCAAACGAAATGCTATTGATAGCAACTTCAAATCCTGACTTTGGCATGCACTCAAGCCTTTGGGTAACAAGTCAGATAAAGTCGGTCGTATGTTTAACTAAGTTAGATGTATAAATTGGTCAAGTCTAATTTGGAGGATCGGGTGTATAAATCGATTCCTTGTATTCGGCGGGTGTCTCGCTTTCTGCACGTGAACTTGCAACAACTATTTTCGTAATTCCACCGTGTAGAACGCCACATGCGGGGTGTCGGCTATGTTTGACATGGGGTGGCAATTTTGAAGCGACAAAAAAGTAACAAGGTAAGTTCAAGCATCAAAATTTCTTATTTTAAGAACTCTCAGTACTATAAAATGTGTTGCACGAAAGGAACCGCAACGTAATCTATTTTCTGAAAGCAGATGCAGTCGTTTCCAGTGCTCAGTTTTCTCAAACACCTTGCCCTAGTTTTCTGTGTTGCAGATTTTAAGGCTTTATATGCAAATTTCGGTATAAAAAACTACTTTACACAACTACCCTCCGTATTATTTATATAGAATTGTATTCCTCTCATGGACTTCTACCAAATACCAGTTTCTTAGTTAAAATTAATTGGTTTTAAAACTATTATTCATCAAAATATGAGGTGTCGCTCGGGGTGTCAGATTTTGCATGTCAAGGGGTAGAGGCTTGTCATTAAAAAGGAATACATTTTCTTATAAATCGGTCTCTGTCTGTTACTTTTTAATTCAAACACACCTACACTGTTATGATGACAAATAACAAACTCAAGGTATGTCATTTGGTCCATATTTTAGTCTTTTAAGTAATGTGCATTTTAATTGATAAACATAGCAAATAGAGCCTCAAAGTGGAAAAAATAATTGTATATGAATAGAAGTGAAATGTAATTTGTTTTATATTATACCTTTAAATAATAAAAATATTGACAAATGCACGTAAGAATATGTAAATTACACGTATGAATGAAGGAGGGTGACTGTACCCGATTTATTATCAAATCATTTTGATTTAAATTAAGTTGCATAGGAATACAATTAATTAAATGATTTGAACAGACCAATCTGATGTTATTCTATTTAACGTGAATCTAAAATTGAGAATGGAAATGGGGAATGTGTCAAAGAGACAACAACCCGACCAAATAAAAAACAACAGCAGAAGGTCACCAACAGGTCTTCAATGTAGCGAGAAATTCCCGCACCCGGATGCGTCCTTCAGCTGGCCCCTAAACAAATATATACTAGTCCAGTGATAATGAACGCCATACTAATTTCCAAATTGTACACAAGAAACTAAAATTAAAATAATACAAGACCAACAAAGGCCAGAGGCTCCTGACTTAAGACAGGCGCAAAAATGCGGCGGGGTTAAACATGTTTGTGAGATCTCAACCCTCCCCCTATACCTCTAACAAATGTAGAAAAGTAAACGCATAACAATACGCACATTAAAATTCAGTTCAAGAGAAGTCCGAGTCTGATGTCAGAAGATGTAACCAAAGAAAATAAACAAATGACAATAATACATAAATAACAACAGACTACTAGCAGTTAACTGACATGCCAGCTCCAGACTTCAATTAAACTGACTGAAAGATTATGATTTCATCATATAAACATCAGGCACAATCCTTCCCGTGAGGGGTTTAGTATCATACCATCATAACATTTATGAAAAGAACATAACCCGTGTCATGCCAACAACTGTTTTTATAATAAATGTGTTTAGTTCCGATGCAAAGACCTTATCAGTGACTTTTTATTAACGCCAAAATATGCAATCTTTAATGACTTGATAACAGTATCGTAATTATATCTCTTCTTAATAAGTCTATTCAAAGGTTTTGTAAGTTTCTGAGGTGAATACTGACACCTTTGTGCTTTATAAAGAATATTTCCATAAAAAATTGGATGTGAAATACCTGAACGTATTAGAAGTCTGCATGTTGAGCTATATTTACGAATGATGTCTTTATACCGATGATAAAATTTAGTAAATGTTTTGACTAGTTTAATTTGTGATATCGAAAACCCTGGTGTAATAATTTTTCAGTAATACATAAATTTCTCTCGTTAAAATCTAAAACATTGTTACATACACGAGCGAATCGTATAAGTTGAGATATATAAACACCGTAAGGTGGTGACAAGGGAACGTCACCATCTAAAAACGTATAAATAACGATAGGAAATGAAAAATCATCCCTTTTATCATAAATTTTAGTATTCAGCTGACTGTTTCCAGGAAAAAGTTAAGCGAAATAGTGTCTAGAGGAAATGTATTTTCTTTTACCATTAAGATAAATGGATAAATTCAGTAGCCAAATGAACTTTTTTTAAATTTTTATTCGATGTTTTGAAATCATTTATAATAAAAAAAAATTGTAGTATCATTGTCTTCAGGATTACTTGAAGTTGTGTTTTCATTCGATGAAAAAGTTTCCGGTTATTGTTTCTTTGGAGAGAGTATTCTAGTTCTTTTTGGAGTGATGCATTTTTGCGGCATGCACGAGTGCTTTTTAGATAGACCTGGTGATGAAGTATGATGCAGTTACGCTGGTGGAGGTTTTGGGCAGATCTTATATTGAGGACTATTTTGTGATTTTTCACCAGGTTTGGGTTTGTTGAGCCATAGCATTGACTTTTGTCTGACCATGGTAAACTGAAAAGTAAAAGAAATCATTTACCAACTTTAAAATTAAATATTTTGAGCCATTTTGTACTATGAATGAAATCAAAAGCATACTTTTTATAAGACTAAAACAGACAAAATGAAGTACCCTTATTTTTTCATAGTATAGAAATTGTGTTTGAAATAAAATGTATCATATGAAGACTAATTTACATGCAAACATATCTTTTTTTTTTATGACAAGCCTCTACCCCTTGACATGCAAAATCTGACACCCCGAGCGACACTTTACATTTTGATGAATAATAGTTTTAAAACCATATATTTTAACTAAGAAACTGGTATTTGGTAGAAGTCCATGAGAGGAATACAATTCTATATAAATAATACGGAGGGTAGTTGTGTAAAGTAGTTTTTTATACCGAAATTTGCATATAAAGCCTCAAAATCTGCAACACAGAAAACTAGGGCGAGGTGTTTGAGAAAACTGAGCACTGAAAACGACTGCTTCTGCTTTCAGGAAACAGATTACGTTGCGGTTCCTTCCGTGCAATACATTTTATGTTACTGAGAGTTCTTAAATAAGAATTTTGATGCTTGAACTTACCTTGTTACTTTTTTGTCGCTTCAAAATTGCCAACCCGTGTCAAACATAGCCGACACCCCGCATGTGGCGTTCTACACGGTGAATTCGGTGGTTTGTTGACAGGATGAATGTTTTCCCATTTTCAAAATGCCCTTTTTTAGTTTTCTAAGTTTTCATTTCCCATCTTTCACCCCATTTGCCTTTCTTTAGGAATCAACATAATAATGAAATGATTTTAACGGATTCTAGTCCGGAATATGCTTGAAATAATTAAGCAAAAAGATGCCAGTTTTCAAATTTGTACTCCATTACCAGACGCGCATTAAATGGTGTGCAACAGGATCAAAAACCTTAGAATTGAAACAGTTTAAAATGCTAAATAAAGTACGAAGAAAAGCCAGTCTCCTTTCATCTATATATGGTATCGCAAAAAGTTGTGCTTTCGTTATGACTATATAATAATAGTCAAAGCCTCAATCTAAACATTCGAAAGCCAAAGAAGTATAAATACTTAAACTTGAATACTGTACGTCGTAAAATAACTAAACGGGACCAAACGAAACTGATCAAGAATTATTGCGTATGCGAATATACCAAAAACCAACTCGTTTAAAAATAAAAATCAATCAACTAAATAAACAGTTTTACTAAATATAAAAAAAATAAACATGATAAAAAATAAACCATGTTCAACATGTACAAAGCAAGTACAGGCTAATTAATCAGTGGTTTGTAGATGTTGAATGTATGTAGATGTAAAAACATGTGTATTAAAATGTTTTGCCTTTTACGGTCTCTTCCACTTCCAGACAGTTCACTACATAATCCCACCGAATTAATCTGAAGCATAATCAAACGTATTATTTATCACTTTTTTGATTTAAATAAGATAGGCATGTCTTAAAAATGAGATAGTTGATTGACCAAACATTCAAAAATATAGAGATTAAAAGATTATAACTAAAACGATTAAATATCTAAAGAATTCACAAAATGCCCATATACATATAAATTTAACATACCTGCTCGTTCTATCTTAAACGCTGCAGAGGCTGCTGTTCCATATTTGTTTTTGGCAAAACACTGATAGGTACCGAAGTCACGTATTGACGGTTTGGTTATTGTCAGTTTTCCTGTGTTTTGATTCAATGAAATATGTAGGCTATAATAATTAGATAATACTCTACCGTCATGGGTCCATTCAAATCTGTAATATAAATGTATGACTGTGTATATAATGTTTTGCGTTCATAGATTTATCCTGTATAGACAGCCCATATTGTTCTTCATTTATATATTTACCTTCATTGTAAACGGCGTTAATCATACTTAAAGACAATGCGAGACGACTATAATGAAAGTCAAAAAAATTATGAACCACCTTTTTGGAGGACGCGTTTTTCTGGTGTAAAAGAATATCATTTTGAACAGCAATCATATTATTTTTTTTATTTATCAATCAAGTTATACATTTGTTCATTTATTTATGTTGATGAGTTTATTATGATAAAAACTATATGTTTTTGTAGCTGTGTATATTACATGACAAATCCACAAATTGATTACATAATTATACTTTTTAACATCTCCATTAGTTATTAAATGTGACTGTAAGGCAACTGAATGTTACTGTACAAAACAGTAAGAACAAACTTACGTTGGTGCTGGATTACCAGATGATCTACATTGAAAGGTTTTTGTTAAATCATCCTCTTCTTTCATGTAGTAGGATTCTTCAAAACGACTTGTCATCAGAGGTGGCTCCTCATCTGAAATAAATGAATACCTTATAGTATACAAGGATTAAAACAAACCATGAAAACTTCGTATTGACCTTTTAACCATAAATTCAGTTCAAGTTCAGATGAACTTTGCCAGACTGTAATGTACACCTTACAATAATTAATACATCAAATATAGTTGACTTATTGCTTATTATTGACTAAAAAAAAACCAGACGAAAACACAAAAAAGTAAACATTGAGCAATGAACCTTAAAGTGAAGTACCGGTCAAATAAAATCTAGCGTGTGATCACATGTTCATTGTAAAATATGTCTATACACCAAATATAGTTCATCCATTGCATACAGTAACCAAAAAACCCAAAACTTAACCTTAACCACTGAACCATGAAAATTATGTCAAAAGTCAAATAAAATCTGACTGTTGGACATGTACACCAAACAATCATTCCATTAACAAAATTAAATAGACCAATTTCAGATTCGCTGATTTAAAGACAAATGAAGAAACGTTTTTCGCTAACTTTATGTACAAATGTTTACCAACAATGAATAATTGAATCAGTAAAATTTCGAACAATAAAAGAGGTAAATGAATTATTGTTTTAGTTTTCCAATAATAAAAGTTGGACGAATGATTAAAAGAAAAAGACAGACAAACAACAGTCCACAAGATACAACACAGAAAAACAAAGACTAAGAAACACGAACCCAACAAAAAATTGGGGATGGTCTCAGGAACTCCGGAAGGGTATGCAGATCATGCTCCACGTGTGGCACTCGTCGGGTTTTCCATGTAAGTACAAACACGGTAATAAGTGTAATGCGGTGGGTCAACGAGTCAGAATTGTAAGCAATGCTTTACCAAAATCTATGACACGCCCTATTAACTGTTCCTTAATCTTTACGTTTAAATAAGAGCAACAGTGGTATCTCGCTTTTCAAAAGTTATATATCCAAGTTACAAACTAAAACCGAGGATACCACATCAACAATAAGAGAACAACAACGAATCAACAGAAACACTACAGTACAACAAAAATAACGACAATGCAACATACATAGATAGAAACTAACTATAAATATCAACGGCCATATTCCTGACTTGATGATTCGGGATGTATACTAGTAAGTACCCTGCCACGTCCACTTGTATTTGTTGTCCATCTAATGAGTTACAATGTAAGCCTTTTTCAACTGATTATTACGTTTTTACGTTGTACTATTATACCACTGACCCAGATTAGGGGGAGGGTTAGGATCCCGCTTACATGTTTAACCCCGCCAAATTATTTATGTTTGTGCCTGTCCCAAGTCAGAAGCCTGTAATTTAGTGGTTGTCGTTTGTTTATGTGTTACATTTTTGTTTTTTTGTTCATTTTTTATATATAAATAAGGCCGTTAGTTTTCTCGTTTGAATTGTTTTACTTTGTCTTATCGAGTCATTTTGGTCTAGATCTTTTGTAGATAGTTGTCTCATTGGCAATCATGCCACATCTTCTTTTTTATATTGGTACAGGACATTTTTAGATTTTTTAAAATATTTCGGTTGAAATAAACCGACAAAGCAATGGCTAAAACCGAAAAAGACAAAAAAAAGAGTAAAATTTGTGCTGTATTATATAAACTTTTTTTTTTATATTATAATGGTTACGGAATAGACACTAAGTGGATATCGTCTATTAAACATATTTTTGGTAATTGTGGTATGTTCAATATATGGAATGCACATTTTGCTGATAAATGGGTGTCAAAATGTATTGAGCAAAAACTCAAAGATCAGTTTCAACAAGAATGCTTTGCATTTGTTGCAGAATCACCTAAAGCTTTATGCCATCGTATTTTTAAAAATAATTTTCAATTAGAAAAATAGTTTTTCTGTTTTACCTTACAAATTCATTGATACATTATGCTAATAGTCACTACTTGCCGATTGAGTCTGGCTGGTGTAAGGGTTTGCCGAGAGAAGACAGGATATGCCGTCTCTGTGACCCAAACGGCATTGGTGACGAGTACCATTATATTATGAATAATTGTGGATCTTTTATGTTTGAAAGAAAGAAATGTTTACCTACATACTGCTGGTCTGACCCTAATATCTATTAATTTGATCAACTGTTTAATTCATGTAATATGGTAATATTAGAAAAACTATCTAAATTTATCAAAGTTATAAATGTGAAAGTCAGTCCTCCAAATTAATTTCATTGTATTGTTCACACATGCTTGTAAAAATGGTACCTTATAGTTATATGTATGTATGTTCTCTATAACATAACTATGTAACTGTAGTTTTATGAGAAATGAAGTATTCGTTTATTCGACATACATCTACTTTACACAAAACATAGAAAAATAAAGGCACCAGTAGTATACCGCTATTCGAAAGTCATAAACCGATTGAGAGAAATCAAATTCGGGTTACAAACTCAAACCGAGTGAAATACATGAACTATAAGAAGAAAGAAACGAAACAGCAGAAACACTAAAGAACAACAAAAACCAAACGACAATGCAACACAGAGAGAAACGAACTATAAGATAACACCTTACATTTTCCTGACTTGGTACAGGACATTTTAAGATAAAAAGTGGGTTGAACCTCGTTTTGTGGCTAGCCAAACCTCGCGCTTTATGGCAATGTTACATAAATAAAGGCAACAGTAGTATACCGCTGTTCAAAACTCATAAATCCATGGACAAAAAACAAAATCGGGATAACAAACTAAAACCGAGGGAAACGCATTAAATATAAGAGGAGAACAACGACATAACACTAAAATGTAACACATATAGACAAAATCCCACGAGAATAACAAATATAACATATATATATAACATCAAAACCAAATACATGAATTTGGGATAGACAAGTACCGTGACATAAGAGTTACAACGGATATGTTAAATCAATTTAGGACAGTACACAAAAAAGCATAATAAAAATACAAACTGGGTGTCACTAATGTAGCCACGTCAACAAAGGTGACGTCACATGTGTATTTCTAAAAATTAAATATGAATCGAGATTTAGCTTGTAATCTTGTTATTTGATGTATTTTATAACAATTACAAGAATATTAAAAGAGAATTGTGTTAGTAATTGTGCGACTTACTGCACTATCTAACTATGTCTGCCTATTGGGACAAACTATTTTCATATGAATCGGAGTTCCTTCAGACCCATGTCATAAACAAGAAGATCAAAGAAGCCAGGTTATTTAATTTCACATTCAGATATATTGATGATGTTCTTTCAATTAACAATCCAAACTTTTCTGATTGGGTTCCATTAATATATCCCCCAAATCTAGAAATTAAAGAAATAAACAGACAGAGCTTCATCCGCCTCATTTTTAAACTTTTACCTCTAATTTAACATACACGGTCATCTCAGTACAAAAAATCAAATATGACAAACGAGACGATTTTGACTTTGACATTATAAATTTCCCCCACCTTAGTAGCAATATACAAGCTTCACTTGCAAATGGGATATAGATTTCTTATCTTATTCGGTATTCAAAAGCATACAGCAGCTACTCAGGAATATGACAGTTGTTGTCCATTCATTTTATGTAGTTGAGCTTTTTGTCGTTTGAGATTTTGTCGCTTGATTAGTGACTTTCCGTTTTGAATTTTCTTCGGAGTTCAATATTTTTGCGATTTTACTTTTTCTTCCAAATCAAATTGGGTTAAAACAAATAAATCCTGTGCACATAGTAGCTTTATAATAAAAGCATAAAAATGAACTGCATGATTGATTATCACTACTTTTACATATGTATAGACAAATAAAAAAATCAGTATTACATTTACTGTTTATCGTAATATATTTATATTTACATACTTATTTAATAAAAATGATATATATCAATAAACAATATGCAAACTGCCGATACCAGTTGATAATAGTTATACTTGGACAGAATCGTAATATTAACAATTTTTCAATAGAGATTCAAATGTATCAAATTATTCAGTACATAATTTCAAATATAATGAATAATAGTTTACATTACATTCGACAATTTTCCAGGTTTCATGATAAAAGAAATCACAGTTTTTGACACAAAATGTTTGATTATCGTTATTATATTTTGTCATTGTATTAACAAAATCCTGCTTGTTATGTTTAAAATAAAGCTTAATTTGTAAAATTTATCGGTTTCCTGTTTTGAGAATGTTATGACATAATATTAGTTTTTTATCAAATTTCTAATTTCCTGTTTTTAAAATTAGTTATTTTCCTTATATAATCATGTTTATTCTGTTTCAAATATAGTTATATTGATATAAAAAAAAATAAAGGCAACAATAGTATACCGCTGTTCGGAATTCATAAATCGATTGAGAAAAAAACAACCCAGGTTACAAACTTAAACTGAGGGAAACACATCAAATATAGCAGGAGAACAACGACACAACAGAAACACAAAATTAAAATGTAGCACACACAGAAATGAACTATAACCGTAATCGTCAATTATCAAAACATATATTACTTTGAAGGCTTTTAGTATGCCAAAATTGCTGATATTCTGGACACAACACAACTCAAAGACAAATGTGTTAAAAAAAGATTTCGGATTAAGATTACGTGTCATTTCATCCTTGGATCAATATTACTATATTTAAAACAGCCCTCTTTTCGAGTCCCCGTATAAAAGAATTTAATACGATATCATATTAGAAACTCGATTTTCAACTCGAAATCTTATTCTAAATAAGAATCGAATTCAAAGTGTAATTTGAACTCGAACTCTAACTCCTCAAAAGGTCACCCAAATGTAACGTTGAAGTTGAATTGTAACTCAAAATCTACCTTAAAATGTGAAACAAACTCTGAAACTCAAATCGATCGAACTCAATGCTATTTCCAAATTTAATTTTATTTAAGGTCGATTGCCATTCTTATCCGAGTCATATGAAACAAAGGACATGGATATTGGTGTTAACAATAGAACTAGTTTTGTTCCAAAATGGTCACTTAGTTTTACCTCATCAAGTAAGGACCAATGTGAAGACCACACAAAAAAAATCACATAACCAAATCAATAATTGGAACGAAAACACCATGCATAGAGTTTAAAATCGTTTAATTGTGAAAAACTATTTTGTAATGTAAAAGCCATATAAGGAAACTGCAAATCATCCGTGGTATAAGAGAGAGCCATATCTCTTACACGTAAAAGTCAACCTTGAAGATTTAGAGAGCAGGCTAATGCCGCTACAGGTCACCACTCGCATGCACCCGCAAAATTGAAAGGGATTAAAATAAGTTGCAATAACTTTTAGATAAATATGTTTAAACTAAACATCATTACAAAATAAATAAAAAAATACATATAGCATGAAAAGAAACAACTACGTATACATTCATTACGTTAACCGAAATACACATAAAGTAAAGATAAAACCACAAAACTAATGACAGAACCACATTAAATAATAGTGAAAAATCATATTAAGCAATGACAAACTTTTATCATATCAATACGAAGTCATATAGTGTAATATCGAAATATTATTAAGTAATTACTATTTATATAGAGTTAAATCAAAATATGATTACGTGATATCAAAACCATACCATGTAATGCAAAATATAATCAAGAAAAAGTAAGACCACATAACAGTATGCCAGAGTACCACATAAGCATAGTGGCGTTCCATGTACAAGTATATATCATTTCATGTCGACGCTAAAATGACCCTATGCGCTTTATTCCGCTCAAATGTCAGCCCACATTATATTTAATCTTTATCGATTCTTTAATATCAACTTTTCTCGAAAACTAACTGATGAGCACTAGCTCAAAATTGATATAGGTGTTTTTTTTTATATCAACTTGAAATAAATATGCTTTCCTTTCAAACATGTTTTAAATCTAAAAATACCAAATTTCTCTTTTTAATACTTGGAACTCTAGTATTTTCTCAGTAATTCCTATATCTACTTATCCAAATAATGCTAACCCTTAATGACAAAAATGTATCTGAACATGTGAATTCAATTACCACAAAGACTAAATATATACCAACATTTCATCCAATTAAAATGCACCCTCCGTAATTTAAAAAGTTGTTCATCGATACACGTTGCTGTTGACGGCTAAATTGTATTTTTTTTTTAAATATGGAATCGTATATAATATGAACTTACGTATGTTTTTGTTGCAGGTTTGAGGACTAGTCTCTCCTCTCAATGAACTGTTTCTTCTTTGACTAAAACATAAAAGACAAAATTAAAAGGTAAGTAAATTTGGTCAAAATAAAGTTTGAATGAAGAATTCAATTCAGAATTATCGGAGTTGATTTGCAGCGCACTATGATCCTTTAGATAATTTACTTCTTTTTCGGTTACTCTTGAAAACAAATAAAAGTGTTATGTTTTTAAGTTCTATTAATCGTTCGGTAAAATCAGCTGTAAAGTATCATTAGAAAGCGTGCCACATTTCCTAATTTCTACATTGATAACCAAATTATTCAATAGTCACGGTGCATTGTCGCGTTACCAGCTATAGCGAAATGTGTTTTAGCTTGCTTAATAAAATTTACAAACTTGAAATCGACCGCGAGAATTTTTGTTTGTTTAAAGTTATATTAAGAAAGTCGATCGCAGTATTAGAAAATGATAATAGAAACATACTCATCTTCATCATTCTCTAAATTTGAACCAGAATTGGTCGGTAACTGCAAAAAACTATATATCGCTAGCACTATTACACACATCATCCTCACACTAATCGAAAATCGAGAAAATCGCAGGTGAAAGTTATTCTACTTATTTTAATAAGTTTTAATTGAATAATTTCCAGGTGACAGACACATGGTTTTAATGATAATTGTATTAATCATAATTACATAGAACAAAGTCCACTTAACCTGTAATTGTTTCTCTTATTTGTTGAAACATACCGGAATTGAATTATCACGAATTCTAATAAATTCCCAACATTTGTTAAAACATGTCATCAAATCAAAATGCATCCGTTTTTCAAAAAGTTGATCATCAATACATGTTCTATCTTCGCTAGCCTGGAGAGGAGAGGAGCGAATCGTTACCCTATAAATATGGCATCGTTAACCAAAATTAGTGTATTTGTATTTGTATTTCAAAAAATAGGCAGATTTCGTGGTATGGGATTTTTCCCCCTTTTTCTAGTATTGTACATGCATGAACTGTATATCAACCCGCAAATAGTAATCAGATAAACACTTTATTTTAGATGTGGGACGCCCGAAACACAATTTCACCATCCTAGTTCCTTAATGTATTCCATATCATTAATACCAAAAATAAGTTCCTAGTCGAACCCGATACGAAAAGAATATGTCACATGTAGCTTCAGGTTGTAGTAAGAAACCAGGACAAGCTCCAACAGAATTATCTTGATCTCAGAAAAAAAATGATATCATAGATAACTCGAGTTTCAACTCGAAATCTTAAACCTAATTCAAAACGGTCTAACTAGAACTAATTAAAACCTCAAAAGATTACTCAAGTTCAAATTTGAAGCTTTCCTGGATTGATGACCACATTTAAACAAAGATATCATTTCCCCCAAAATGGTCATGTGGTTTTACTCCATCAGGTAATGTGCCACATCTATATTAACTGGAACGAACACATCATGTAAAATCGTCACATTTTGAAACGAAACAACTGCATTTTATACGTCAATCCACATACACATCAAGTTATTATAAAATTAAAATCTCAGTGCTTAATGACACAACCACATTTAATAATGGTGAAAAAACATCGAGTAATGACAAAAGACTATTATGTAATGGCAAAACTATATCAAGTCAATACGAAATCATATCATGTAATATCGAAACATCCTTCATTAATGACTTTTCCATATTGAGTTATAACATAACATGATAACGTTTAATGTCGAAACGATATAATGCAAAGACAAAAAAAGACAAAAAATAACTAGAAAATAACTAAAACCAATACACAGGAGAGCAGGTCATATCGTATACAATGAATACCATGGTGTATCACCGGGTTGGGATAGCTCTCCAACGGAGAGACAGATGGGAGCCTCTTTAAGATTGTCGCTCCAAAGACGACCTAACCATGGCCTACAAGATACAAAACAGATTTGTAGACATTAACACATCTATATATTACAAACCCTTGATTCACGAACCAGAGGAGGTTATCGAATATACCAGATCGTACCAGAGACATTTGTCTCTGAATATACCAACATCGTACCAGAGACATTTGTCCCTGAATATACCAACACCGTAATCCAGTACTTACATCACATCTCCTTTGTTTAACATGGGGTGATCTGAGACGGATCATCCCTAACGTATCACCCTAGCTTCAGTTTCTTTGTTTTGCATGCTTTCCTTTGGAACATTTTGGCGGGAATGACCAATCTACAATAAAACTTGGAACTATTAATTATTTACACGGAAAATTCTAACTTTCAAAATGTATGTAAAAGACCAGTAACTATGCTTGGATTCGGACCCAAGACAATCTACGACTTTAACACATAAACCTGGGACGGCTGAATACGAACTCATCGTTAATTTAATATACATAAACATTGTGTCCGGGCTCATTAAGGATATCCCATATCAGAGTCGTTGGATTTAGAAGGGGCCAGAGCGCCCGCCCCTCCCCTTTTCTGAAAAAAAAATGGTTGGTTATATAGGAAACCACTGAAGCATGAGACATGAGCGGATTCCCTCTTAGCCAGTTTGTGGGACCCCACTTATTAACCTTTTTGGATCCGCCACTGTATTATAAAGATTGTTTGGCGTGATGAACTAGATTTTATGAAGCGTAAATGTTTTTTTACTCATCTTGAACTGCTGGGATGTAAACAGGTAAATAGCTACAGTCGTTTAAAATACGACAATATACCAAACGGTCAATATCCATCATCCATGTAATTTCTGCTCCATGGCATGGGATATTTGAAGAATTTCAACTGAGGCAATCTCTTGGCATGTCAAGTATAACATTAGCGTGTTAATTGTTTCTGGATTGTCATCTCCGGGATTGAAAAAAGAGCCATGACAGAGGTTTTAGAAAGAGAATAAAATCTATCATTTATGCCAGAGATCAGTTCATCAATATACGGAATACAGACGGTGAATGTATAAGTAAACAACAAACTAGCATTTTAAAAAAAATCATGTCTTGCTCCATGAACATTGCAGCCTTTTCGTTGACTGTCGCATATTCTGGGCACAGGAGGCTCGATGACATGCTCCTGTCCCATCATATCGATTCAACTAATTCGGCTGAAAAAGGCTGTTCTTTCCTGCATATTTTTTTTTATCTATAGTTTATTCTTACAAAACCAATGTCGTTTGTACTTATAATATGTAAGTCGGACGGGTTGTTTCTTTATGTCACATATTTATGAATTTTGGGATGACAGTCTAAAAACATTATTGGTCGAGAAAACTGTTATTATACAAACTTTAAAAATTTAGATAAACGTAATGTATATAAAAGTATAAATTACCTGCTGAAACATCTAAGATTGAGGACAGTCTTTTTGTTTTTACAACGTTACATCAAAGAAATCTATCAAGTTTAAGAACATTAAAAGCCTACTCAGATGTGAAAACATTGACAAAATTAATCATTGGATAAACATACACAATTAAGCAAGAGAAAAGCAGTTTACACAACGGGAAATCGCACACACTGATTAGTTTGTACATAGTCTATCATTATACGCGACAATCTTCTTCTTCTTCTTCTTCTTCTTCTTCTTCTTCTTCTTCTTCTTCTTCTTCTTCTTCTTCTTCTTCTTCTTCTTCTTCTTCTTCTTCTTCTTCTTCTTCTTCTTCTTCTTCTTCTTCTTCTTCTTCTTCTTCTTCTTCTTCTTCTTCTTCTTCTTCTTCTTCTTCTTCAAGTCCACCCTATCTGCAGGGTCAACGCATTTAAAAATTTTGTTTATTTTTAAAATTGCGTTATTTAAAATCTTATCTACTAGTTAAAATTTAAAATGATAGTAACAGAGTTAGAATAGGATAACACTAAAAATTAGTTAAAAACAGGAACTTGTATGTACACTATACATCTTAAAATTTTGAAATGGATAAAAATAATATCTAATCAGTTGTTTAAATTTTTCTTAACAAAGGTAAGTGAAAGGAACTACTAATCCGTATCAGTAAGTGGTTAAATTTATGGACTAGTATGGTTTCATAATTAAATTATATATACGTACTTAAAATCTAAAATGGTAAAGGATACGAATAAAAAAAATCAAAAAAGTAAATCAATAGAGTTTGTCAATACAATTTGGGTCTACTAGATTATTTACAGGGGTAATTAATATTCATATGTTCTAGTTATGGTTTAACTATGAAGTACTTGGCTATATCACCCAGTATTTAAATAAGTATATAGACATAGTAGTATAATACTTGTTATATGTTACATTTCCACGACTGACAGCCACTTGCAAGTTAAGCTCAGAACCGTCAACTGATTGTTATTTGCTTTCTAAAAGTTGGGTTCTTTTAGCATGCAATGCATAGATCCAGTCTTTGAAGATTCGTTCTGAAATCTCTCTGCTGAGACACAGTTATAAGGTCGTTCCTAGAACAGTCAACCCAGAATTCGAGAAGATCCTCATCAGAATTTATTTAATTATACTGCAATAGGGGATTTGATTATCCTCTAGTAGGGATTTTAGTCTATTGTGATGAATTTTTCTCACACCATTCAGACTTTCACGCTTGATTAGGAAATGTTTATAATCCTCAGGTCCTACCATGCACAATTTGCATTCTGCAGATTTTGTTTCGTCAATGGTTTTTGTAAGTTCCTGTAAGTATCCTGGATTTTATTATCCCTTTGCTAACATCTCTTTTATGATCTCTGACACTGCTCCAATAGAAGTTTGTGTTTTTAAAGTTCCAGTTGTTTACTTCCATATATTTGAGTGTTGATTTGCTTCTAGCAGTTTCGGTCCATCTATTTTCCAGGTTTTGTCTATGACATCATGAGTCAATCTTTTCCAATTTTTCTCTTGATTTAATATAATCTCATGTGCGGATGGAAGATCATAAGACTTGAGAGTTTTGTCCACATTTATGTACCAACTATTTGATTTATCATCTTTTGTAGCTAGCTGTCTAATTCCAATTTTACACTCAATTGAGTTGTGATCTTTTGATATTCTTAGAAATAGGGAATGACAGCTTTATGTACAAGTTGCTCAATAGATTCGGCTCCGAGCAAGATATAGATAGCAGCATCTGCAGTTCTTTGTGGTAAGGATAGAATTTGCTTAAATGTTTTTTTTTTAAAAGCTTCTAATTTATGGATATCAGTTTTAGTAATGTTGAGAATTTCAATTCCATAGAGCATTCTTGGTATAACGTAAGTCCGCCATAGTTTATACGATAATAGAGGATTTATACCATTTATTCCATGTAATCCAGCACCTAATAGTGAATACATTGTAGCTCTTGCAGCAGAGATTCTTTTCTCTACATTTGGATTATTTTTCTCTTGTCTTTCAATTCCTAAATGTTTGATGTTTGCTTTTTGGTCTATTTTTTCATTAAAAAGTTAAAGATTTATATCTTTATTCTTCTTGTTAATCATTGGAATTTCAGTTTTTTTGCTGTTTATCTTTACCCGATCGTTTTTGGTACAGTTTTCAATGCTGCGGAGTTGGGTTGAGGCATCATGTTCTGAGCCAGCAATCATTTGGTGGTGCTCCTAATTGTAGAAGCTTTTTAACAGTCAAACATTAGTTTCTGTTCCCTACCTTACATGTCCCTCTTACAACCAAAATATGTAAGTTAAAATTAGTCATGTTGTCGCAGCTGTCAAAGTGTGTACAACCACGATTCATACTTCAGCTGAAAATCGAGAAGGTTATATGTTTTTCTATTGAATCGTCAAAACAATACAGCAAGTTGAGACGTCGGACGGAAGAAGATGTTATTGGAAGACTCAGCAAATCTCTTGCAGAGTATGAAAGACATTCAGTTTGAACCTTTTCCCATGGAAACCTTTACATTAGGTTCCAGCGTTACGAATGCCAATGTCAAAATAGAGCAAGTCATTACAGATATAAATGGTGAAACGATAGACCTACCCACTGTTGGTGACATCACTGAAGTGTTCTCTAAAATAATTGATTTGAAATTGATCTACAGAGATGGGTTTGATGCTCTTGAAAAGCATGTAACAGACGGAAAAATGACAAGCAATGTTGATGTTAATTTTGTGTTACAAGCCATGAATAGATATAGGAAGATGTGGTGTGAGTGCCAATGAGACAACTCTCCATCCAAATAACAATTTAAAAATTAAACCATTATAGGTTAAAGTACGGCCTTCAACACGGAGCCTTGGCTCACACCGAACAACAAGCTATAAAGGGCCCCAAAATTACTAGTGTAAAACCATTCAAACGGGAAAACCAACGGTCTAATCTATATAAACAAAACGAGAAACGAGAAACACGTATATATTACATAAACAAACGACAACTACTGTACATCAGATTCCTGACTTAGGACAGGTGCAAACATTTGCAGCGGGATTAAACGTTTTAATGGGCCCAAACCTTCTCCCTTTTTCTGAAACAATAGCATAACATCACAACATATAAAAACATACGATAAAATATCAATTGGCAGACTTAACTCAATGAAAGCTGGATTTCGACAAGATCTAGGTGTAAATCATAAAATACACAATTGTACATGTACTTGAATACTGTGATTTGTGGTGATTTATATTAACATGATTAAGGTTAATGTGGACCTTTAAAAAATGGCCGTATTTTCACTTCAAAATTTACTCTGAGTACAGACAAACCTGTGCATCTGTAAATAAATTCAGGCATAGCATGCCCTAGATAAATAAAATGTTTATGTTTCAGAAAAATAATTATAAATACTAAGTATTTGCAGTGCACTTTTTTCATTCGTTCAGAAGGTGCCAAAATAAACTAAGTTGGGAAACAGGTCTGAGAACTTCCTCACAGTTAATAATTAAAGTGAGCGTTTTTAATTGACATGGACCTTAGATGGAAAATAGATACCTGACAATATAAATTGGTGATTTAAACTGTGTACATGAGACTGAATGGACCATATCAAGGGAAACTCAACTGTTTGTTAGTTTCATCATCTTCTGCAGGGACGAAAAAAAGTGCATGCCAAAATCCAGTTAAGTTATGAATTTTCTTAATCATACAATACATTTTGAATTCTATTTATCTAGGGCATGCTATGCCTTGAAACTTTTCCAGCTGCACAGGTTTGTCTTCACACAGAGTAAATTTTGAGGCGAAAATACGGCCATGTTAGACTGACGTAGGATCCACATGGGATTAAAAAAAAAAATTGGACTAGTTACAGCGTTAAAGAAAAACTTTCTTAATTGCACATGGTTTTGAAAATACATTGTGCTTTATTGACATGTTACATATATACATGAAATACATGTACTTTTCATATCATCTAATAAAAAATAAGATTTTGTCATTCATGAATAAAAAAAAAGTGATAAATTCTTTCCAAAAGATCGTTGCAATTACCTTGTATCAAATAGCTGTTCCATAACAAACATGAGGATTTTGAAATATTTGTTCATATTAGCCTTTTCAACGATGTCATTTTTCTTTCATTTACTAAGATGACTTATACATGTACATGTATGTCTAGCAACGATGATCACAGGCACTTGGTCTCCGGGGGGAAAAATCCTTTATACATAGTAACCTTAATATAAGCAGATAACAAATATTAAAGTTTGTGGATTTTTTTTGTCCAAAGACAAGTGCCTATGCTAGCAGTTCATTTATTTGTCAACATGTTAATCTGTTCTAGAAATGTAAAACTGATTCATGTGTGCTTTACATTTGAAATGAAAGACCTAATTTTCACGACCAATTCACACTATAAAGCATAACATATTGTTGATACATTTAATAATTATTCAGTGTTGGATCACAAACTGTTTACAAGGGAGGGCTTAAGAGGGATGGTGCTACAGTCATGCTGTGATTCCCTTTATAATCAACTAAAATTTTCCACAAAGGAGGGGGATGAGCCCTCCCTTTTTCCACAAAGGAGGGGGACTGGGCCCTCCCTTAATCCACCTATGTATTATATCTTTATGATACATAAAAAGATTAAAGGAATTACCAAATACTTTGTAATTTGATAGTACAACAGACCAGATAAACCACTGTCACCAGATTGCTTTGAAAAGAATAAAGGTTAAATAGCACCACACATACCATACCTGTACAATTTATATAGGTTAAAGACCACAAGTGGGAGTCAATATTTTTTAATATACTAGTATACTGAACACACTTACAGTCAAGGGTACTACTTGTGCAAGTAATTTTTATTTAAAGCAAAATGTATAAGTAAATTATAATGTTTAAATAATCTCCCATTCATTTTCTCAAAAATTTACTCATACAAGTAAATTTATTTTACAATCCCACCATTCAAATTCTCAAGTTTTGAGATGTAAAATCATGCCTTTAATTAGCAATGATAACCTTTTTGGTTAGCTCATTTTTTTTTTTAGAGTTCAATGTTTCATTTCATTAATTCAACAAAGAAACTGATTGTGCAAGGATCTACAGTATTTGCACAAAGCCTTCAACAACTGCCCCTTTGGGGCTTGTAAATGACTAGTGTTCTGAGGATAACAGACAAATGGGATTTTCATTGTCCATGTAATTACACTAAAAATGATAAGTAAAGACAAATGCAATGGGCAGACAAATTAAAATTCTATAAGAGCAAAGAAATCCTAAGAATTTAAGAAATAAAGTCTAGATCCCACTAACATGTTTAACCCCGCCACATTATTTATGTATGTGCCTGTCCCAAGTCAGGAGCCTGTAATTCAGTGGTTGTCGTTTGTTTATGTGTTACATATTTGTTTTTCGTTCATATTTTTACATAAATGAGGCCGTTAGTTTTCTCGTTTGAATTGTTTTACATTGTCTTATCGGGGCCATTTATAGCTGACTGTGCGGTATGGGCTTTACTCATTGTTGAAGGCCGTAGGGTGACCTATAGTTGTGATATTTTGTTCTTTTGTGGATAGTTGTCTCATTGGCAATCATACCACATCTTCTGTTTTATAGATGACTTTTTCATTTATATAAGTAAAAAATCTGAATGTCTAAGGGACATAACTAAGTCTTTTTTTGTTTACCTATACAAGTAAATAAAATCAATTGTATAAGTATCCTGCAAATTTACTTATCGAAGTAATTTTTTTGTACTTCTTCAAGTAAATCAAAATCAATTGTACAGATTGTACCCCTGACTGACTTACTTTTGTAATAAATAAATTATAAATATATATTTTGAATCACACATGTAGTTAAGGTGGCTCGGGCCGATTCTAAGTTTCTACCAGAAGTGCCGTATTTTTGGTTATTTTATTCTTTAAAGAAAATGAATCAAATTGGTCGGAAAAAAAATAGGGGGTCACGGACCATTTAAGCTCAAATTTTACTTTTAAGGTAGCACTACAGTCTAACATTGATTTTTTGGTCATATTTTTTTTATCACATAATTCTGAAGTAAGTATTATTCTGCACAGTTTGTAAAAATCCCAAAGTCATTATTATATCACAACAGGGAGTAAATTGATAATGAATTAATGCAAATAATAGCACATGGAAATTAATCTAAATATATAGGCATTTGGGAGGGGCTTATATGTCAATCATCTGTTGATACCGGTGTCCAGCTGTTACTTCCTGACCACAAGATAAATAATGTAGTCTTATCTCATTGTTTTGAAACAAATATTATTTATATAACATTGAAGTGAACAAAAAAAAGAACAAAAAAACTAAAGGGAAAAAATCTACCAAAAAGGAAAAAAAGTACTATGGAAAAGAGTCGGGAAGTCGTTTTGAAAGACTCTGACTGCATGTATAAATTTCTTCTCTTTGGTCTTCTTCATTTATTAAATACAGTTTTATGAATTTTAACTTATTTTCAGTTAATGTGTATTTTTTCAGTCCCATTATATTAAATGTATTTTCAAGAAAAGGGTGGGTTGATCTTTTTATCAACATGTTTTTTGATGTACACTTTCAATGTATTAGCTAATTTCAGACATAGTTTTACTTTATTTCTTTTTTAAAATTCAAATGAAAATTATTCTTTGTATATAGAGAATAATGATGTTAAACATTGATGAATGCAGCTGGTCAATCATGTTTTTCTCTTATCTGAGACTGTCTGGAAAGAGGCGGAGCTTTGTCTATATTTAATTACTTCATCACGGATGTTGGTCAGATCTGTGACGTCAAACTCCCGCCAAATGCCAAGTTAGTGTTGCACAGTTCACATATAATGCAAAATTTACAGCATTAGAGCATCAAAGACACAAAGTGTGTGGTTCTATTGATATAGTAATGGTATCAGAACACTCCTGGGGTGTTCCCAGTGGAACGTCTGTATTTATATTGACTTTATAGGGGTTCTAAGGGGAAAATTCAGTTTTTAGGTCATTTCTCAGAACAATTTTGTATGGAAAAAATGACAATAGAAACTTTATGGGTACCCCCTTTGGCTTGACTTTGATATATATGATTGAAGGGTGTATTTTCTACAATACTGTGTCCCAGTTTTTGGATAATTTGTTTCTAAATGAATTTATGGGTTTCCAAAGATGAAAGGTGAAATCAGGTTTGGAACCCAGCAGTGAAATTAATATATCTTCTTACTGGAGGCATATATCAAAAATCTGAGACATGGTTTTGGAGATTGTATATGGTTGATTACAGGGATGAAAACAATTTTTAACTGCCATTTGACATTTGACATGAACGTGCCATTTTCATCCAAGTTGGAAGACCACTTCTTTGGCCATTAATGAACTATATTTTGAGACTAATCAAACCAAAAATAAATTTACATACAAATTAAGAAAAAGTTATATTTCAGCTTTAGAATGAGTCAAAGATTTTAAAATCCATTGAGTAATTTTGGAGAAATTGATCTTTAAATACTGTTGATTGGAGTCAGAAAATTCTGACTGTAGTGCTACCTTAAACAGGTATGTAAAAGGGACCGTTTTTTAATGAAATGATAGGGAAAATACTGGTGTTGACATATTTTTATCGGAATATCAAAAAAACTTTCTATGACCATTGGTTCAAAACTGTAATATGAAAAGCTGGAATATAACTTCAAAGAATGAGTCAATAAAAAACATAGGTAACCGATAAGGAGAAATAAAATTTTGCCTTAAAACCCAAATTTTGGTAGGAAAATGGTGAAAATGGGTAAAATGTCATTTGACCCTTTAACAAATACGGATAATAATGAAAATATTTTATCAGTCACATAACTTCAATGATCATGATGATTTAACATTTCTAATCAATCAAAATATTTAAAAAAAAGTATATCAAATTTACCACAAATACTTTTGTAATTCATGCGTGAAATTATGCGCAGTCGAATAGTCCCGAGCCACCTTAATAGAGCCCATCTTAATAGTATTATTCGCTTTGTATACATCCTGATGAAATACACACTCTTTTTAGTTGATGCATCTTTTTCATTACAGATTTTCATGAAAGTTGCTTACAAAAGATCTTTGTAAATGATGAAGATGATGATGTTAATGAAGAATTATATGAGACAGTTATTCTGGCAAATCACCTTTTTCAAGACTGACAATGCCAAGGATATCAAACAGTGGCAAATTAGGGTCATATTTCTCAGTTTTAGATGACAACAGATCAAGAAATATACACAGGATGTATCCATGTGATATGTGTAAAGAAAAAATAAGTTATCACAACTCTGGAATTGGTTAGTTATACTATTAAAAATTAAGAGATGTTATATGATTGTCAATGAAATAACTATCCACCAGAGTTTAAACGACGAAGATTAAGCAGTTATTGGTAACTGTTTCGCTTTGGCCTTCAACAATGGAAAAACCCATACGTAACATTTATATGATTATTTATCGCTATTTTATACATAGATTCAGCTATCTTAAAAGAATTTACTTGGGTACATGGATCTTTAATAGTAGGAGTTTTAATTTTAATACTTTTAATCTGTGTTTTAGTTTGCCTTTTCAAACATAAATCTCATAACACAACTATAATGTTAGAAATTACTTCCGGAGGATCATGTGCTACAATTCCAGTTACACCATTTCCATTGTGTCCTTCTTATTGGGATATTCAACCCCCGGTCACTATTCAAAACGTTCAGATTTGTAATTTCCCATTTGGAAAACTTTCAGTTGAGTGGCCAGGATTCAAAGTTATAAATAAATTGACAAAACAAAGCTTAACAGTTAAAACATGTTTCAAAGTTGGTTTGTTTAATTATTTCAAAATAAGGCGAATAATCAACCAACCATATTGTGCTTACATATTGATTGTACATCAAGGATAAGCTACACCTTTACAAGAAAATCAAGAACCTTTAATTCCCAAAATTCCACAGTATCAAGAATTTCAAAACAATCTGTATCCAAATTTAGAACCTTATTTATAGGCAGTCAAGCAAGGCATGACGTTTAAAAATAAACAGTATCTATTCATGTCTTATGTATATATTTTTGTTTGTTTAAATTTTTGTTATATATGTCTAATATCTACTAGTTTTATATTGATTGCTTGTGTTTAAATACCGTTATCGTTGCCAAGAGGATGTTACATAACATTTTACGATATTTCATTATCGGATTCCAGATAATCCTATGTGCGGACATTTAATATTCATTTCAGCCGTGACTTCGAACCATTGTGGACATTTAAATATGTGAACAATTTATATAGTGAAACTTGGACAATAATTTTACCGAAAGTGAACAATATCTCATGTATATATACTTATTTTGTGTCATGCATTTTTTTTTACAGAATTGTTGTTGTGTGCTTTGAGGACAAAGCAAATTATTAAGAAGAGGGTAATTGTGAGGAAATAAATTTTACTTTATTTTTGGTAAAATGGACAATCCATAATTTGAGAATATTTTACATTAAAGCGACTTTAAATTAAAGTTGTAAAGAATTGAATAAATTCATTTTGCAAATATACTTAATAAAGTTAGTTACGTTATAGCGGTCACTATAGATAAATCGGTGTGGTCACGTTTCTCCAACATTTGGTAATTAGACTAAAATAACATTAGGGATTATGGGGTCCTCTTAAGGACTGGATCTAGATATCTACCTGTAATTCACCTGTTCTTAATCAAAATATTGTTAAAAAGGTAAATATTTTTTTAAAGATATATAATTATGTTTTTCATAGTCTCCCAAAATTGTAAAAGTCGATATAATCTAAGGCAATGATGTATTTTTTTTTTCTTTTATATCAAAATAGATGTGCATGGTATGATAGACAATAAGACAACTATCTACAAGAGACCAGCTGACATTGAAGTTAACAATTATACATAAAAAATGAAGATGTGGAGTGATTGCCAATGAGAAAATTAGTCACAAGAGACCAAATGACACAGATATTAAAACAAATAAAGGTCACCGTACGGCCTTCAACACTGAGCAAAGTCATACCGCATAGTCAGCTATAAAAGGACACGAGAAGCTTAAGACAAATGTTTAACAACTCAAACGAGAAAACTAACGGCCTAATTTATGTACAATATAATAAACGAAAAACGAATATATTACACAGTAACGACAACCACTGAATTACAGGCACCAACACTCCCCCTTATCTTGAGACATTGGTGCAACAGAACAATAAAAGAACTGTACAAAAACATAAATAAGCAACAAATAATTTAAGACTAAATTATCAATCACTACACATCCAGTATCCGTTACCGTACGGCCGGAAGCAATGTTTTTGCTTTTTTTTTTATAATTTTGTTTATTTTTCGTAGTAATGTATTATAGATTTCAATTTATTTATCTTGAGTCATGAAGCTTATATAAAAGTACAAAACGCAGCTTATTATCACCGATACAGTTTATTTAAAATTCTCAGTCAACTTGCACTAATTGTACACATCGAAAATACTAGTAGTGCACAATATTCACCAAGCCAGTTCCCACAGTTAAACACTATATAGATCACGACGCGAAGTGATGTACCCAATTTGTATTAGCTCCGTTTTCGTGGAAAAGAGGACAGATATACGACTGACTCTTTCATCTGCTAATATAAAAAAAAGAAGATGTGGTATGATTGACAATGAGATAACTATCGACAAAAGACCAAAATGACACAAACATTAACAACTATAGGTCACCGTACGGCCTTCAACAATGAGCAAAGCCCATACCGCATAGTCAGCTATAAAAGGTCCCGATAAGACAATGTAAAACAATACAAACGAGAAAACTAACGTCCTTATTTATGTAAAAAAAAATGAACGAAAAACAAATGTGTAACACATAAACAAACGACAACCACTGAATTACAGGCTCCTGACTTGGGACAAGCACATACATAAGCATACCATGAAACCTGGCTTCGGCTCTTGTGGTATACAGACAGAACGACTAAGTAGATGTATGGTTCTTCGCACTAGAAGACAATAGCTTTCGGTGACTTTTTACATAAATAAAACTTGGCTGTTTTGCATTGGTTTAGATTTTAACTTTTTCATGTAACACAAATACAAAAATATATCAAGTAATAGAATAAATTACAAAAATGAGGTACAGTCAGTGAACATTTCGATTTTTCATGTTACTTTTAATAAAAAAAATCTTTTAAAAAAAAAAATTCGAGATTATTTCTTGATATTTTTTTATGAAATTTTCAGTTTGATTAAGATTTGCATTGTCTATACAAGATTTTTTTTTGTTCAACAAACTTTTTAATTTTGTAAATCAAATACGGATGAAAATAATTATGTAACAGTTTCGGGTTATACTCGACCAAACATATATGGTTTGTTAATGTTTTGATATATTTTTTTTAACAATATCCCTTTTTACAATGTTTTAGTTAAGACCTGATATAGGTGAATTACAGGTAATTATCACGATGCCAGTCCTTGTGAGGACCCCCTAATCCCTTATGTTGTTTTAGTCTAATTATCAAATGTTGGAGAAACGTGACTAAACCGCATAACGAACTTGTAAAGTGTTTGACTTAGCTTGAGGCTTCACATGTTATAATGACATTTAACAAGATTTATCGGTTTAGTCACGTTAAATGTCAATATTACATGTGAAGCCTCAAGCTAAGTCAAACACTTTACAAGTTCGTTATGCAACTTTTCTTCGGTCAAATCGAATACACAGATAAATCAATTGATATATGGATTGAACCTTATCCAGTTACGAATTATTAAATATAAATCAAACAAAATATGTGATGTCCATGTAGATTAAATAGCGGTCAGTTGGGCGTTTCCAACAACAAAAATGTGAGGAGAAAAGAAGGAAATTTATTAAGAAATTATTGTAAGCTATTAGCAAAAGTATTAAACAAATAACTTACATGGGCCTCAGTTTATTGCTAGCGAAAGTACAGTACTATATAAACCTGTTTCGCCCAACACTAGGCACTTCGGTGTTGCGGCAGATTAAAATATAGAAACTTCATTTCTATTATTCACAGGTTAGTTGAACTATTTTTCGTTAAGTTTTAAGCAGTAAACTGAGTACTCGATAAAGATAAATTATTTTTATATTATTATTTATTCAAAAGCAAAGTTAATTCAAATTATTAAATTACTTGGTTTGAATGTTTATGCAAAGTTGTGTCAATATCAGATAAACAATTAAGGCAATATTTAATTAAATAAACTAGAACATTATTTCTCTTTCTATTATCAAGTTTAAATGGACAACTTATTTACATGATTTAGGATGTTAACCTCATAAGGTCAACCGCTTATTTATATTCATATTATGGAAACTTCTTCAATTATTCTTTATCTATATTTGTTATGTTTGTATATATATTATTATGTATTGTTAATTGTAATACATGACTTCGGTGTTGCGGCAGATTAAAATATAGAAACTTCATTTCTATTATTCACAGCCAAAACGTCCCACCCAAAGCCAAACTACGGCAGAGTTACAGGTCCGTCTTAATAATTACGAGACAGTAAATTAAGTCCTGATACATGGTTCCCGTGAAATCCAAATCTGTGTGAAAATATTTGCGCTGCAATAATTGAAAAAATGGTTGAATACTATTAGGCAGTGCTTTTGAATTGCTAGGTTGATTCCCATGTTGCTGTAATGTTACTCTTGTTTAGCACTACGATTACTTGGGTATATCCCCCGATTGGGGTATATCATACTGGATATTTCAAGAACTTCTTTTATTAAATTGCAGTGAAGGTGCACTTATTATTGAATACTAGTACATGTATACTAGATATTTTATAACATTGCCACCACACACTATAAGAACTGTATTATATATATAATATATTAGACGAAGAACAATATGTCTCATAGTCTAAATTCTTTCAACTTTGGAAATAGATTTGTAACTCAAAAACATTGGAAACTATAAATGTACATCATTTTTTATTTATATGGATCTTGTCTGTATACCAGCTTGGATTATTTGTAATATCTTCAATTTTTCACTTATTCTTACAACATTTGTATGTGATCATTTTTAATAATTTTAATAACACAATAAATGCGTATTTTCATGCCAGTACCGAAGTACTGGCTACTGGGCTGGTGATACCCTCGGGGACTAATAGTCCACCAGCAGAGGCATCGACCCAGTGGTAGTAATAAAATTAACGGTACCAATTTTCTTGCACCAGATGCGCATTTCGACAATACATGTCTCTTCAGTGATGCTCGTGGCCAAAATATTTGCAATCCAAAGCTTATATAAAAGATGAAGAGCTATAATCCAAAAGTTCCAAAAAGTATAGCCAAATCCGTGAAAGGAATCAGAGCTTTGCATGAGGGAGATACATTCCTTAATTTATAATAATTTCTAATATTTTGTAACAGCAAATTTTAATA